>NW_021620050.1:518539-595748 GCF_004785775.1 Grammomys surdaster | reverse complement strand
TGTACATGTTTGGGTGGGTGTGTGTGCAGCTGTATGTCTGCTTGGATGTATGGAGGCCAGAGGTTGATGTCTGGTCTCTTTTCTGCTCTCCACCTTATTTACTAGTAAAGTCAGGCTCTCACTGAACTGGAGCTCCCTGATTCAGCCATGCTGGCCAGTGAGCTCCTGGGATCTGCTTGTCTCTGCTCCCTAGAGTGGGCATACAGACATAGTGCTGCACTAGACTTTTATGTGAGAGATGTAGATCTGAACTCGGGTCCTCAGATCTGAGTGGCAGTTTCTTGCAAACTAAGCTATCTCTCCAGCCATAGGCTCTTTGAAGATAGATTTTTATGAGTGTTGTATGTCTCCATACTTTTGTGTTTTTCATCATAATGATTACAGATAGATTCCATAAGAGAGAGGGGGAGGGGCTATAGTAATGTAAGTAGAAGGAGTAGAAAAATATGGCCAGGTAGGAAATGGCCTCTGAAAGACGTTGTTTTAAGTAAGGGAAAACATATCTGAATAAAGTATATTTCAGGACAGTAAAAAGATTAGTGTCTTTAAACAGTGTTTTCTTCTTTTGTAACATTGATCTCAACCCACTTCTCTTTCTAAATGCTTGTTTTATAGCTCATCCACTTTGCATGTAATGGACAATCTTGTGCATTTCAGCAAGTTCTAATTACCTTTTGTTATTGCCTAATAAGTGATGGGTTGTATTTCTTTATTCAAAGCTGTTACCTCTACAGAACTGTGAGTTCCACAAAGACCAGAGTCATGAGTGCTTTGATTCTTACTATTCTCTGGCACATCCCATGGTCCTGTTGTGTTGTAGAATCTGTCACATGACTCTAAGGAGAATCTTGTCTTTATACACCATGTGTTTCAGAAGGCTCCTCTACAGAGGGATTCTCTTAAATATTATTTAATCCAGACTGGGAGTGCTGGTGCAGCCATACTCTGGCAGAAAGACTGCAAGTCAGAGCTAACCTTAGCTACACAACAGTACCCCAGCCTTCAGCAGACAGAGCATTGCTTAGTCCATACTGTACCATGGGATCCATCAGTAAACACGTTAGTTACAAGCCCCTGTCCAGCTGGACATCATTATGTTAAACAAAATGAGCCAGACTCAGAAAGACAAATACTGAGTATTTGCCCTTATATGTGTTAGTAAAACTAGGAACAGGGCTGTAAAAGCAGCGGGAATTTTAAAAGATGGGGAGAAGAGAGAGAAGTTAATAGAAGTCCCATGATGGCAAAACAGGCCACTAATGAAAGACAGGAAGATGAGGGCAGGGAGGGAGAAGTTGAAATATAGATAGTGTAGTAATACATATATCTAAAGGGATAATGCAATTCATTACTTTGTGTAATGTTCAAAATTAAAATAAAATGGGAGAAAAAGATCCCTGAGCAGTTGAAATAGCTTCTGGTAGACAGTCCAGACACAGTTTCAGCATCATTATGGTGATTTCTCTCCTCAAACACTTTCTTTGTTATTCCTAGGATCAGTTGTTAATTTAGTAACTGTTGCACTTAAGTAATACCATATTTCTCAATCAAAACTGGTCTGTTAAGTAATTCAAAATATTCCAAAGCTGTTGCATGTAACTTTTGCTGCCCTGCCTTAGCTCTGGGAACAGCCACGCTACCAGCCCCGCCCAGCTTTCCTTGAATCCACGGATAAAAGACACACAGTTTTTCAATTTCAACTTCCCCCTTTGGTACAATTGCTGGGCACTGCTATCTCCTTCTGTAAAAGTATGCCCTGACCAATATTTTTATCTCTGCATCCATCTCTCTACTGTCCTAAACTTCAATTGCTCAGTTACATCTAGTCCCAGTTAAACATCCCTGACCACCCACCTATAGGAGTGGCATATATGGCCACTCCATTTTGAGATCTCACATGGCTGGTCAACTTTTCTCCATCAGAAGCATGGTGAACTGTCCTTTCCTCTGCTTGCCTCTAGGGACCTGGGAGTCCCGCCTATCCATCCCTCCTATCCCTGCTGCCCAGCAATTGGCCCATGGCTTCTTTACTGGCAGATCAAGAACCAATTGGTTTGTTTATTCTGCCAGTCATTTTTATTATTTTTATGCCTTAATGTTTTGATAAACTACTTCAGGTCTAATGAATGTTTTCCCTTTTCTCTTTTCAGCATTGGATTCAAAGGCTAACAATTTGTCCAGTCTATCTAAGAAATACCGCCAGGATGCGAAATACCTGAACATGCGTTCCACTTACGCCAAGCTTGCAGCGGTTGCTGTATTTTTCATCATGCTGATAGTGTATGTGCGGTTTTGGTGGCTGTGAGATGTGAACCTGGTCACTAGGAAGGGAGAACCGAGAACCCAGCAGATGTGTGTTTTCAGGAAACTGGGCTCACAGGGCTGTGTATTAGAATCCAAGTGGAACTTCTGCCTCTAAAGACCTTGCAAGAAAAGACCTGTCCTGAAAATGAAAGATGGCGCCTCCTTTAAGGAAGCTTGACCCATGTGGAAGTCTCTCTGGGACAGAGACTTTCTCTGGGTGCTAAGCCATATGTATTAGGGAACAGTAGTTGTCTGTTTTGTTTCTTTCCCTCCCAGTACATTTGAGAGAAAGCAGAGCTGGGGCATTCTCTCTCTGATGGAGCCATCAGTGAGATCTAAGGTAGCCAACCCATTCTAGCAGCGTCTGTCAAAGAAGGTGACCCTTTGGGGAGTCTTAACTTTAATCGACATTCCTTTGTTGGTAACATGTGATTGACTTTCAAGTAAAACTCAAAGTATATGAAGGTTAATTGCTTTGATGCAAGATCCTGTGTGTTGGCCACTGTAGGAAATTAACTTTTATTGTTTTCCTTTTATATTTTGCTTATTGCACAGTTGCTTTGGAATTAAATCAATTTTATTAATATGCCTTGAAATTATATAGTATTGCTTGACTAAAAGGATGAATTTTTCTGTCATTTACTCTTTGTTGTTTGTTTTTCTTTTAATTTTTTGTTTTGTTGAGGCAGGGTCTCTCTAGCCTCAGTTGTCCTGGAACTCATATAGACCAGGCTGGCCTTGAAATTACAGAGATCTGCCTTCTTTGTTTACTCTTTAACTCTCTTGGGACATTATTATTTGGGACTGTTTGGTCTCTGTAGAGTTGGTGTAGTACAGGATAGTCAGAGGCCCTGCTTTCTGAGAAGAAAGGCCCAGCTTAGAGCTCCAGCTCTGCCTGCCCCTTCCTCCCACTTTGTCTATGCTTTCCCAGTTCTTGGTTTTCTTTACGACATAATTTACTTAAATTCATATTCTCCTGTCCCATAACTGTCCTATCAGGATATTCACAAATTGCAAAAGTGATGTACTCAGCAGTGTCGTTAGTTAAATTTATTATTTTTGTAGATCAGCTGCTCAAATACAAATACTCACAAACCTTATGGAGAACATCTCTGAGAGCCAGCCCTTATTCCTGTTTCAGCTTATGTAAATTCTGCAAGAATGTTTTAGAGACAGATGACTCATGGACTGTGTGACTTCTGTAACCAATGAAAGTACAGCAGACTTCTTTCCCGTTTTTGCTCAGGGATAATGGGGATTTCACCTTTCACCTTCTGAGGTAGAATTTTGTAAATGGGAAGAATAGGCCTTTGAGTATTATCACAAGGGCTACAATATAACCTCCAAGTCCTGCACACACTGCAATCATTTCTTTAGATTGTACGGAAAATGAGCCAACTTCGTATTTCTTGACATCTTTGGAAAGACCTTTGGTAAGCAGTTTTATAACCCCAGGGAGCATCACTGCTGCCCTATTCCTGGTGGAGGACAACAGTCTCACTTCCTTATGAGAAGCCTGGTAGGGATGCTTATTGTATTCCTAATAAATACAGAACTAGAATAAATGTTCTTCTATTATGATCGTAAATCTGCAAATTAGAGTTTTGTGCATGAAATACAAAATGACTTCTTATAGAGAATAAGTGGTTTTAAGTCTTTAAAAGGCTTAGCCCATAAATAATGATATTGGCAATAAAAACCTTTGGAAGACTGAAAACCCGAAGTAATTGCACCATAGCGCTTGGTGCTTCTTCTCTAGAATGGAGGGTGGCAGCTCGCTCACTGTTGGGAGTTGCATGCTGCAACTTAATGGTCAGGATGAAATAAATACTTGTAGAATGTTACCTTCAGTGTGAAGTTCTGTCGTTGAGTTAACCTTCTCACACATATGCTCTTCTCGCTGCGTTCTACCTCATCTCAATGGACAATGAACTCAGGGAGGGGTAATTTTTGAACAGAGGAACAAGAACTCGGTAAAAGCCAGGGCTATGGCCAAAGGGGAAACAGGATGCTGCCTCTGGTGTGGGTTCTGAGTAGCTGGTAGGAAAATCCGAGCAGGCAAAACAGGTCAGCAAGCAAGCAGGATCCTAAATAGGAAGTATAGCATTGGTGCTGACTTGTTTCTAGAGAAGTAGAATATGCCGCGTTCTAGACAGAGATGATGGTGTATGAAAGACGTGTAGTCAGAGCAAGCGAGGCACAGTTGGTTCATCTTAGCTCAGGATAAGCAGACAGGAGGAGAACTAGGCTGGGTTACTTCGCCTGCTGAGAGGTTGTCCCTACATTAGATTAGAAATGGAACTGAGCCATGGGGGAGGGGGCAGTAAACAGACCAGTTTCAAGAAAAGTGATCAGAGGGTCCAGATAAGAGGAACTTATTGAAGTATGCTTCCAGCACTCTGCAAATAAAGAGACTTGCTTGAAATACAAAAGAGTTAAACGTGGTCCAAAGTCACAGAGCAAAACCATGTCAGAGCCAAGATTTGAACCAGACAGTTGGGCTTCAGAGTTTGGTTTTGGTGTTTTAATTTTTCAGGTAAGTATATGAACTGATGGATTTCATCATGGCGTCTGCATACATGAGTCACTGTAATTTGTTCTCTCTTGTTCCTCTCCCTCAGGGTCTGTTTGTGTGTGTCACCAACCCATCAAATAAAATAAGAACTAAAAAATGTATTCTGAGTTTAGCAAGTTTAGAAGTCATTCTGGAAAGCTGAACACACAGGCCAGGTCACTTCAGGTGCAGAATTGACCTACTGCCGGGCAGACAGCAGTGCCCTTGAGAACAGCTGTCTTGGTTACTGTGACACTAAACTTCATTGCGTATTCTATTAAAATGCCTCATGGTGTCACAGTTTAGAAGTTTTGACACATTGACGCATACCTGGTTATCTTAATGTCTAACAGTGGTTCTTGAGCTTCCTGAGAAATCTTTGTCAAACAGGTGAAAGTGTCTTTACTCCAGGAAATACATGCCACATCCATCTCTGGCCAGGCAAGGCCACAGCACAGTTCATGAAAGGACGGTGGCCCATGCTCTTTCAGTTTACTCTAGATGCATAGCATATAGAACTCAAAAGTTAGGTGCTTAGAGCCCTGGAAAACTGCAGTGGGTTGGAGGAATTCTACAAACTGAACTATAAGTTTTGAAGATTATTCTTTCAAAGCTATTATGCGCACAAAAGCATTCCTGTCAAATATTTTCTTATAATATATTCAGATGTCTGGTTCTACTGAAATACTGTTTTATTTTAAGTTCTAGTTACTTCAATCACGTGTAAGGAGTTAAAAATTTATATTTGTAAATTTTCTTAAAAATGCAAGTTAAGAAACAAAGTAGATGAACTAGGCCAGAAGTTGACTCAGCCAGTTAAAATGTTCACCACCGAGACTGCCAACCTGAGTTCAGTACCTGGACTCAGGTAGTGGAAGGAGTGAGGAGGGACGCCCACATGTCTCCTGACTACACGCGTGCTGTGGCACATGCACATACAATAAACAAATATTTCTAAAATTGTATGATGGTGATATTTTCTGAGCACGCAGGATTTACTAAAGCACATACTAGGACACCTCACAATTTAAACTCTAAATCCTAACAGAAAATTTCACTACTAAATCCCGAGTGTTCTTGACCATAAAAAATAACACTTTGGATCTGTAACACTCCTGGCTGAGCGGAACAATGAGTTGTTTCTTGTAGCTCAGCAGTATGCCAGGAGTCGGGTTGTAGAGATGATGCGTTGTCATTGCTCAGTAGTCCACCAGACACTAACCTATGTGATGGCTGGGTTTTGTGTGGCTTGGACGGAGGTCGAATAAGCAAACTGAATCTTATATTCTATCACTCACTGCCTGGGTCTCTTGGTCTGGACACAACATCCCCCTGGGTCTTCCTCATGGTCCATTTTAGCCCATCCCCAGTCCCTTGTGACTCATGCCAACCTACAAGGTAGCTGTCTGCCTGAGACCTCACATGGCTGGGATTCTGGAACTCTACAGCAGCCACATTTGTCCAGGACCTAAAGCAGGCAATACCAACCGAAGACCAGAACATCCAGCCAACAAAGACGAGGACTGACATCTACACCAGGGAGCACTTCAGAAGTCAACACTCTGGATGCCTAGATCCCAGTATAAAAACTATGAACATGAGCAACTGAGACACTATGCCTCCTTCAGAAACCAGCAACCTTACTGAGTTAGTCCCTGAGAAGACGAATTTAGCCAGCATATTTTTTTTTAATTTCAATTACTATAACAATCCATGTTTTAGCTTTGAAGAATTAGAATTCTGACTTTGATTTAGTAGCATACACTGAACTCTCCCTGACAGTTTATTGACCACTGAGTCCTGGGCATTTTATACATACTAGTACAGTTTTATACCTTTTGTTGTTTGCTTGCCTAAAGTTGCATAGGTAGCTCGTTGAACACTTAGGTGAGTCCAGGGCTGCAAGATTACACTGTCCTCTCACTGACCCTGAGGGAAAGAATAATTGCCCGGTTTCCGGTGCGCCTTTGTCCATCCTCAGTCTTCCTCCCTACTTTTCCATTTCTCAATGCTGTTTTTATCAATATAATGCTGCTTTTGCTTCTGTAAGAGCTTTGAAATTCACCATGTTTTAAGTTTACTATTTTTAGCCCTGGTTTTATTTTTGATTGGTTTTTATGTTTCCTCTCTCTTTAACTTAGCATTTCCATGAACAGTGATAAGTCCCTCTTTAAGGAAGCCCTTTAGAGAAAAAACATGTATGCAGTACAAGAACTTAAGACACGAGCATCTCTGGTTTCCCATAGTGAGCTTCAACTATTGCTTGTGTGCTGGTAATTCTCTAATTCGCTTATCTTCAAACTTAAGTTTGGGGACTCTGCACCCCGTTTTGCTGCTTGTTGGCTATCTGTTTTTAGGGTTCTGTAAGTAACTTAAGTATATCTACAGCATTTACCACATTGTTCTTGAAGATAAACCTAACCAGCTTCCTTTACCCGCCCTGCATGATCAGCTACCTCTGATCCCTTGTTTGCCAGCCTCCAACTCAACTGTTAACCAAACTGTTTTTCATAACTTTCAGTCATTTTCTGTTTGTCTCTTCCTTTCTCAACATTTTACCTTGGTTTATGCATTTGATACCGTTAGCATAGGCGCTTGCAGTGGGATCTTTACTGCTTTTCTTACACATCTCCCAGTACTGCTCTGATTCCAGGAGTCTTCCCAAAGCATTAACTATAGTACCTCGCTTCCTGTAGAGTGTAGGATTACATACTCCAGTTCATACCCTGGTGTTCGTCCTTTTCTGGACTCCTCTCCCTGCACTGTGGACACTTACTTTGTTTCAGTCACACCATAGGTGCTTGTAACCAAGCATTTCCCATGTGTCTTGGCTCACTTAATCCCTTTGCTGTAACTTCTTCCTATCCTTTTTTGTTTTTCTGAGTTGGTTTCATATAGCCCACCTCATAGTGAGGCCTCCACCTCTGTTCCCGAGGAAGACCTTGAACTCCTGATCCGCTTGCCTGCACCTCCCAAGAGCTGGAATGACATGTGCCTTCATGCCTGGTCTTTCCCTTAAAGTTTGCTAAAGTTCTCAAACCCAGCTCCAGTGTCACCAGAATGAAACATTCTCACATTCTCACACTCTTTCCCACAGGCCTAGGAAAAGCTATAGTTTCATCCTCCACAGTAATGTGCTCACATTTATAGCATGTGGAACCCAGCAACTCAATATCTGTCGATGTGAGCTTCTTTATGTCCTTAAATGTATACCCTGTGAGATCCCTACAGGAGAAACCAGTTGTTACTCAGGCGCTTGAATCCTTGGCACTCAGTACTGTGACTAATTAATTCATGGGACATACTCAGCATGTGTTTGCAGGGTCAGCACACTGAATTATAAAATTATATGCACACTTTGGGAGAAATAACTTTGAATGAAATGTACTAAAATACTTGGAGCAGGGGAGAAGTGCATGAAAGAAACCAGAACAACATACCAGTAACATGAATGTATAGTGAGCACTTTGGAGGAGGAAGTTAACAAGCTAAATTGGTTCTTTGGGAGAGAAAGGATTGAAAGGTAAGTAGAGAAGAGAAAGAATGGGGCAGATTAAGAGGAAGACAACACAGCCAACCGGCTGATCTGTCAGGAGGCTTCCAGGGAACCATCACACATAGGGCTTTTACATTGCATAGCCATTTTATTGAACTTTAATATCAGCAAGTCATAACCGTTCTTTTTATTTATCTGAGAAGGTGACTCCAGTGATAAATGCCTTGGCCAATATATCATATAATGTATGTTTCCGTGATAAGGGTGGTTTAAGGCTTATCATTGACCTACGATGGTAGAATCCACACACTGAGCAGTGTTTTCCTTGATGGTTATATAGGTACACAGTGAGGCCATTGGACTAGAAGCAGATGCAAACCTGCATATCTATTATTCTGGAACAGTTTTGTAAAAATAGACATTGCTGGAACGGGGCAGAGATTGATATGAAATGTAGCAGAAATGTTGCTTCCAACAAATGTGGCCGGTGAATTGGAAAAAAACAGAACTGTGAGCCAAAAGGCGTGACTTCTGGGTCTAGCTTGACATTCCAGCAGTAAGGCTTTAGGTGAGTTGTATAGTGCCACATGCCTCAGTTTCCACATGGTGGGGGGGGGGGGATGAGAATTACAGTCTCTTCCCATTCATCGACTCTGAGGGTTAAAATGCAGTCCTGGCTGGCAAGCTTTACAAACTTGCAGCGATCCGTAAGTACACAGTGAATCACCTTGACTATTATAAATGTTCAAGAAGAGCACTGGAGTGTGGCACATCGGCCCACACCTAGCACTGCAGGTAAAAGCTGATCCGGAATTCTAGCCCAGCCTTGGGCTACATGCTGAGACTCTGTCTTGATATACTGAGCACCGGTGATGTAGCCCTTTATCATCCACGAGGTTCTGACTTTGATCCAAGTACTTAATAAAAAGATCTGTGTCACCCGAGCATTCTTTCCTGTCCTCTGGACTCTGAACAACCTCTTCAGTGGTTCTCTTGGTCGTGTGTTCAGATGATCTGGTTCACATCTAAAATCATGAGTATCCCCAGCAGAGGGCAGCAAAGCTCCAAAGTCTGCTGCTTCCTCACCAGAGAACACAGGCTACAGTAGAGAACAGTGACAGTTAAGAGTATTGGCTGATCTAGAAGACCTAGGTTTGATTCTCAGCATGCACATGGCAGATCACAACTGTAACTCCTTTTATCCCCCAAGGGTACCAGGCATGCCTGTGGAAAACACTTAAAAAAAAAAAACCCACTAAACAACAAACTGGGCATGGTGGCACACATAATCCCAGCAGTCAGGAGACAGAGGAAGGTGGATTTCTGAATTCTAGGATAGCCTGGTGTACAGAGTGATTTCTAGGACAGCTACACAGAGATGCTGTCTTGAAAAGAAAATGTTAAAAGGCTGGTCTTTAGTCAGTCTTACTGGCCAGGCTTTAAGCCCTAGTAACCCACCTCTGTCTCCCCAGCCTTGCGATTAGAAGTGTGTGTAGTCAGCTTTGACACAAGTGTATCCTGGGGTCCTCGGGCTTGAGCAGCAAGCCCTTTACTGACTGCACTAGCTTCTAACCACCACTGCCCCCAGGCCCTGGTTCCACTTTTTTATTTTTTCTTTTCACAGTGTTGGAGATCCAGTTCAGGGTCCCGTGCATCCTGGGCAAGCACTCCAACACCATGCCCTACCTGAGCTTTTTAGACTTAACTTACACTTAGTTTTGTTTATTTTAAATTTTATTTGAGGTTTTCTGAGACAGGGTCTTACTTTGTAACATTGGTCATCCTGGACCTCCTTATGTAAACCAGGCTGGCTGCCTCTGCCTTCTAAGTGCTGGTTTTAAAGGCATCTGCCTCATGCCTGGTTGAGTTTTTAAATTTTTGTAGGAGGAAATTGAAATTCTCAGCCATGATTTTTCTAACCCATGATGCCTCCCTGAATCCAAAGGATAATTCCCAGTGATATATATATATATATATATATATATATATATATATATATATATATATCTTGGTGCTGCCATGGTATCTCCATCACACAGAGAAATTAACTTAAAAATACTTTTGTGGTTTTAAACTTTAATCAGTCATCTTGAGTATCATAAGCAACAGACGTTTGAACTGTTCTCAGTAGCATAAAATTTACTTTCAAAGAACGCTGTCATTTGATCTTCATTGGGGCCCTATGGGCTCCTTTTTTCCTGTTTTATAGATAAATTTTCTCATCTGTTCTCAGAATAGTTGTTCTCTGTTTAAGGAAAAAAGTTCAGGGAGAAGCCTTATATGTCAAGAGGACCCGAGGGGTGAGTAATTTCCCTCTCATAATAAGTACCATAAGAGCTGATTTTGAGCGTGATGTTTTTCTGCTGGCTGTTTTGAGAGACGTGATAGGAAGGCTATCAGATAGCTTTCTGATTCCTTCTGTCCTTGCCTGTTCATTTCTGGGTTGCCTCTTTTGAATAATACTGCCCTGGTTTCCACTCCACCTCCATGTCAGAATCTTCTTTCCATTTTGGATAAACCTCTTCTTCCTGTTCTTGAGAATTTCATCACACTCTTGGCATAATCTAACCATGCTGGCACCAGGGAGCATATAGGCCGTTACTGACTGGCTGAATGTTCTCCTGGGCATGGAATAAATTGCTCAATCCTTAACTTCAACCCTATCTTAGGAAAAAATATACAGACTCCTCAGACTTTGTTTATTCATAAATCTCCTTCACACCCACCCCATCCTGAGATGAGTAAAATGTTCAAGTTGGGGATAGTGTGGAAGGGAATTGTGTGAGCTGTGTTTCTTCGCTGTTTCTAATGTCACGTCTTTCATTCTTCAACTTTGGTTTTTGTTTTGTTTTTTTTTGTTGTTTTTTTTTGTTTGTTTGTTTTTTGTTTTTTTTTTGAGACAGGGTTTCTCTGTGTAGTTCTGGCTGTCCTGGAACTCCCTCTGTAGACCAGGCTGGCCTGGAACTCAGAAATCCGCCTGCCTCTGCCTCCCAAGTGCTGGGATTAAAGGCGTGCGCCACCACTGCCTGGCCATTCTTCAACTTTGTAATGGCACTGCCTCACAGCATATTCAGAGTGTTTTCCCTAGGAGTAGTGAGGACACCACCTTATCCCGATGGTGAAATTCAGTGAACACATCAGCCCTTCTCTTTCCTCTGGGCAGCGTTTGATGCTAACGACCTCATCTGCTTTGACAAACTCGCTGCTTTCCTTTGAATTCCATGCGCTGTTTTGCTTTGCTTTTGTTGTTGTTGTTTTCTACCTTAACCATGGCTCGTCCGCATCCTTTGCAGTTTCCTCTTCCCTTATCAGCTCCTACAGTGTTACTGCTAGAGATCCTATACTGCACCAGCCCCTTCCCTTCATATCCCCTGAGGGATGTCTAGCCCTCTCGTAGCACTATGAGACCTATATATCAATAGTAACCTCCCAGATTTCCATGTCTATATATTCAGCTGCCACCCAAAACTCCATTTAGAAATTCTGAAACCTTATTGCTCACCTAAAGTTATTCTTCCTATAGTGCTCGTCAGCAGCTTACCTAGCAGCCTGGGATTCACCCTTGATTAGTCTCCAAATCCCATCAGCACCACGTTCAACAAGACATCTTCCTTGAATGCCCACATCTCCTGCTCTCACTGTCGCCATCTGGTCTGTGTGTGCACTCTCTGGGTTCTGCCTTCTGTCAGCCTCTTGGCCGCTGTTTTTCTCCACTTGCTTTCTATCAGCCATCAAGATGTCGTTTCCATAACTGATAAATCTCTCACTTATAGCCCTTTGGCTTCAGACTATCCTCTCAATCTCGTCTGAGGTTAGCAGCTCATAGCCCTTCAGCAGCAGAACTGTGCCACAGCTGGACTACACCCTGCTTCCTCTTCTAGCTCTCCACAAATGCTCTTTCCTTTCCCTGACACACTATACAACAGGGCCTCAAATGTATCCAGACTGAATCTAACCTCGCAATGGCACTGATCTGGATCAGAACTGAACCTGGATATTGAATTTTTAAATAACTCTATGTTAAGACCATAATTTAAACTGGGTGTGGTGATATATGCCAGTAAGTCCAGTCATTGAGAGGCAGGGGATTTGCTGGATTGCAGCTAGCTTGGGGTACATAAGCAAATCTTGACTCAGAAAAGGAAAGGAAACCCCTACTATAATACACATCAAAATGTATTTAAACAGGTTAACTCAGGATTGATGTTAGCGTAGCTAAATGTGGCCTGGGAGGTGTTTTTAAATCGCACTTGAAGGCGTCCTTATTACTGATCATGACATTTTATCTTGGGAATTTTTCTTCTTTCCAGCTAGCTTCTACCCTTCTGCTTCCCTCCGCACCCTTATCCCCCGTTGTCCCACACTTAGCCCTACACGGATCCAGTTTGCATGCTATGGGAGCTGCTGTGAGGCTGTGGTTTATTAGGCTCAGACTGCAACAGGAAGGCATTGAATCGAAAGCAAAGTGGAGGAAGCACAAACCGATACCCACCACAAAGCTGCTGAGTGCCCAGCATGACCCAAGACGCATCCTCTGGTGAGGGAGCAAGAAGCCACAGAGTTTAATAACATCACCCTGTTCTGCTTCCCTCATACAGCCTTCTTGGGTCACCATGAGTATCTGTAGGTGCCAGCCTTAACAGGTGGCAGAAACAAAAGGCCACTGGTGTTGGGGGAGGAGGCTGGAGAAACGGCTACATGGTTAAGATCACTGACTGTTCTTGCAGAGGACTGGCTCCCACATCGTGGCTCACAATCATCTATAAATTCAGTTTCAGGTGATCCAACACCCTTTTCTGGCCTCTACATAGTACACACACACACCCATGCACGCACACACGCACACACACACCCAAAAATCTGGGGAAGGTATTGGTTAATAGCTCTCCACCTGTGCTGACTCCCATGTCCCCAATGTACCTTTGCTATCTGTCTGCCTGGAAAGCTGTTTCTAGTGAAGCACAGACTCTTTATTGGGTTTCACGACTAATGGAACTGCCCATTGAATGTGTTCCATTTGAGTGCTACCCTATGTACCAGGTGAAAACACTTATTTCCAGGTTCCTACTTCAGTGGAGAGAGAAGAGAAATGGGAGAACCAAAACTATTTTGCCTCTGATTTTTGCCACAGCCCACCTATTTGTATTTCTTCCCTTTGCAATCAAAAGTGATAATCTCAAAGCCTGGATTATACAGGAGGACATGAAAGGTATGGAGTGTATACTTTAAGCACAAGGAAGGCTGGGAAATCCCCAGAGCACAGCACAGTGTCTTAGAATTCACCTCCCTGGACTCACTACCTCAGAATCCGGGAGATGAGAGATGGCCTCTGCTTTTGAAGGGTCAGAACTCAGAGGATTGGAACAACCTTCTCAGTGTGGAGGAAAGGTTGCTTTGCTTGGCTAGAAGTAGGCTCTTGAGTTTTCACAGGGTGCCAAGCTCACACTTCAGAGAACAGAACAGGAAGTGTGTAGCTGGGAGGAGAGCTTGCTTATGCCTGAGCCTGTTAAGTTCCCCACTCACCCTTTGACCCAATCACGGCTGACTCAAGATTCCCTGGGGAAGAGATGAGGCGTGCCCTGGGGTCTCTTCTCTCAGCTCAAATCGTGGCCTATTCTGCTTTCAGTCGCTGACCCCCGGTCCGCCAAGACCCATCTCAATGCTGAAACTAAAACGGAGGCATCTGGGACATGGCAGTGGGAGGCACAGGAGACATTTCTGGAGAAATGGATTTGCTTTTCTGGCAAAGCCTCTTTGCAAGTGGTAGCTATGTCTTGGTTTTAGCACCATTGACAGCAGTGAGTTATAAAGGCTCTAATTAGTGAAAGAATGGACTTTGTAGTCAGATAAACATTTGAAACTCTCTTCCCTTCCCCTTGCTTCCCTCCTTCTCTCTTCCAGCTCCTTATAGCTCTCGTCCTGTCTTCCCACCTTCCCATCAGGGAAGAAGGGATTGGTATTGTGAGGCACTTTGGAGCACAGACAACTCAGCAAGCCTCAGTCTGGGTGTGTGCCTAGGGTTTGCCCACATGCCGCAATAGTCAAGGACATTCTTTGGGCAGTGTGTAAGAGTTATGAGTGGTCCAAACCTCAGTAGTTGGGTGACTGATTCTGTCACAGATCCTGACCAGATGAGTCCATTATGTTCTTTAGAAAAGAAAAATTTGTATGAGAATAGAGAACTCCTGAACTGCTCATGGAGGTAAGGGGTTAGGTGGCGCGCATGAGCAGTAAAGAATAGATTTCACTTTTTGCTTTTTAAAGATTTGTTTGGTGTGTGTGTGTGCGTGTGTGTGTGTGTGTGTGTGTGTGTGTCTGTGTGTGTGTGTGTGTGTGTGTGTGTGTGTCTGTGTGTGTGTGTGCAGTACATGCATGAATTGCCAGCAGAGGCTAGAAGAGGGCATTGGATCCACTGGAACTGGTATTACAGGCAGCTGTGATCCATCTGATGTGGGTGCTTGGAACAGAACCTAGGTCCTCTGTAAAAGCAGCAAGGATGGGGTTGGAGCGATGGCTCAGTGGTTAAAAACACTGTCTGCTCTTTCAAAGCACCAGAGTTCAATTCCCAGCACCCACATGGCAGCTCACAAATGTCTTTAAGTCTAGTTCCAAGGGATCTGACACCCTCACACCAATGCATTTAAAATAAATTTTAAAAAAAGCAGCAAGTACTCTTAACTGCTGACTCAATTTTAAAACCCCCTACCTTTTCTTTTCCCTTTCCTTTCCTCTCCTCTCCTCTCCTCCCCTCCCCTCCCCTTCCCTTTCCTTTTTTCATATGGAAGAGGTTTGCCTTTCCTCTTTTGACATCTTAACAAGTCACCTCTTACCTAAGGTTTGATCTTCTCATCTGGCAAGGGCAAGCAGGGTTGAGTTTCTATTAAAATTAAAACCATATGCCCCAATGTGGCTTTTACAAATGTCACGATTACATATGGCCCTTACCCTTACATGTGTTATATTCCTAGCTGTTTCCATCTAGTAACTGTACAGATGTGTAAGCCCTAGTCACAGCTGTTCTGTCTCTTCTACCCAGTGTCACAGGGCTGTCAGAAAAAGACAGACTTTGATGGGGAGAGGCTAAGACATGTAAAGAAGACATTGTGCTGCGATTTGTGTCTGGACATGCTCTGAGCATTTAAAGGCTGGTATGTGTGTGTCAGTGTGTCTGTGTGTGATTGTGTGTGTCTGACTAGATACAATGAGGCAATGAGATATAATAATACCATTATATTCTTTAACTTATTCTGTATTCTTGTTTGCTGCATACATTAGGTCAGGGGTGCACACCCATATGGATACATCTTGAATCAGAGGAGGATGTCTTTCAGTATTACTCTCTTCCTTATTATTTTAAGGCAGTCCTTTACTGAGCTCATCACTTTTGCTAGGCAAGCTGGCCAGGGCCAGATCTTGGGATTTTTCTGTCTCCACTCCCCAGTGCTCAGGTTACAAGCATGTTCAGACACGCCCTGCTTTTTTTTGTCTTGTTTTGTTTTGTTGGGGGCGGGGGTTGATTTGGTTTGGTTTGGCTTTCTGAGAAAGGGTTTCTCTGTGTAGCCCTGGCTGTCCCTGTCCTGGATAGCAGCACCCTCCTCTCTCTCTCTCTCTCTCTCTCTCTCTCTCTCTCTCTCTCTGCCTCAGCCTCCTGAATGCTGAGATTAAAGGTGTGATCCCCCATGCCGGGGGGGGGGGGGGGGCCCATGCCCTGCTTTTTCTGTGGGTGCTGGAAAGTTCAAACCCCATGCTTAAACAGGAAGTCCTGTTACTCGCTGAGCCATCCCCACAGCCTCTTTTTCCTGTATTCTTATTTTTGTACTCGTTAATTGAAATAAACCAATACATTGTCTTAGTTACCCTTGGGTTACTACAAAGAAACATCATGACCAGGACAACTGATGATGGCATTTAGTTGGGGGCTTGTCTACAATGTCAGAGGGTGAGTCCCTGACAATCATTGCAGAGAGTGTGGCAGCAGGGCGACAATCAGGCCTGGCACTGGAGCAGTAGCAAAGAGCTCACATCTGATCCATAGGTTTTAGGTAGAGGAAGAGAGAGACTGGGCCTGGCATGGGTTTTTGAAACCTCAAAGCCCAGCCCCGTAACACACCTCCTCTAACAAGGCCACACCTCCTAATCCTTCCCAAACAGTTCCGCTAACTAGGAACCAAGCATTCAAACATACGGGCCTGTGGGGCCATCCTCATTCAAGCTACCACACACATATAAAATCAAACCTGTTTCTAACTTGGGGCTTAAAATTTGTTTTTAAATTACTGCCACATTAAGCATGGTTCCATGGACAGATCTGACTGCGGTATGGAAGGAATGAAGAAAGACAAACAGATGAACCCATGGGCACACAGAGAAGCTGCATTGTGGGGACTGTGGGATCTCTGATGGAGAAACTGCAACCCTCTGCAGAAGCTCAGCATCTTTATTATATTGAGGTGAACAGAGAGGCAAGGTTGTTACACAGATAAACAAGGAGGCAGGGTTTATGATACACAGTTGGATCGAGGGGCTGCTTAGCTAATCGTGGTAGGAGTGGTCTCTGCAGAGAGCAGTCTTTAGGCTGGAATCTTGGGGGTGGAAACTATGGTGGACATTTCTTCACATGCTGTCACTATCCACACATGCACCAGACCATTTCCTTTACCATTTCCCACTGAACTTTTCTTTGCCATTCCTACATGAGCCTTCTAGGGTCCCTGACATGGCTAAGTCCACATCAACAGCACACATTTGTTCAAAATTTTACATACTCAGGGCTTCCTTTGTTCCCTACAGTTACCACACACACACACACACACACACACACACACGATCCAAGGGACTTATTACACATATGACCTTCTGCTTAAATGAAGAAGCAGTTTCATAGACAGTTACCTGGTGTTAACCCACATTTCATTTGTGGAGAGGGTTAATCTCTTGCCTTTTGTGGATAGTTTCTGAACTGCAGTATCATTTTCCTTTGATAAGATTTGTTATTGTGAAGCAGAATCTTTGTCCAGCTGACTGCAAAGCTTGCATGCTTTTATGGAATACTTGCTGTGGGCTGAGCATGGCATTCTACATGCTCAGTAGATCAGCCTCGTCCTTCCCACCACCTAACTGCTCGCTAGGAAGACGTCTGAAGACCCCACTCCCTATCTCTTCCTGCTTCTCACCTAGTCTACCGGCCATGAGACAATTTGTGACTTCATTTCTGGGAGCATCTCTCTGACCAGCCCTTATGTCCACTCTCCTTCCTGTACCATGTCGTCCTCCTCTCTCTGGCCCTTCTCCCCCTCAGCTTTTGTCACCATCAACCCCTAAGGCCAATCCCATAGCATGCTCCTTCATGCATTACATGAACGAATTTCTTGAGGGCAGTGAACCACACAATCCGCTGTCTCTTTTCAACAGTGAAAAACGAAGCCGCTCTCTAAACACATCTTTATTGAGATGTGATTTATGGACTACAAAGCGACAAGTGTGACGTCTACAGTTTCTGTTTTCAATAGATTGTAGGACATTCCCTCCGCCATTCTAAGTAATGTTAGCCATTCTCTTCATACTAAAGAGCAACCTTCATTTGTCTATGGTGACTCGTCATTCCTGTGCCCTGCCCCAGCGCTATGCTCTCCCTAATCTTTAGAAGATCTACTTTCCTGTTTCAGCTCCATTTACCTGTTCTGACATTGTATGTAAGCGGTGTCACACCGTATGTCATCTTTAATTTCTGGCTTCTTTTACTTACCGGAATACTTTTGAGACTCATCCTCATTGTAGCATCTGTCTGAACTCAATTCCTTTTTTGTTACTAAATAACATTATACCGGACAGATGTGTCATGCCTTATCTGTTCATCATCGGGTGGACAGCTAGGTTGTTTCCACTCTGTGCAGACTCTGTATAGACATGTTTGCATCGCTCTGGGGCACACACCTAGGACTGGAATTGCTAGATTGTGGTAACTCCATTCTCAGGGTTTGGAAGGACTGTCAGGCTTTTTCAAAGGGGATGATTCCATTTTATTTTCCCGCCAGCAACAACAAGGTCTACGAGTTCTTTCTCCTTGGCAGTAATTGTTGCTCTACGTGTTTTATCGTAGTCATGGTGGTGAGCAGAGCTCTCTGACCCGGGAGGCTTTTGCTTTATGTAGCCTAATGACATCTCACGCACCATAAACCATTTCTATAATTACTTTGGAATAAAATTATAATCTTTTGCTTATTTTTATTTGTATCTCTTTATTTTGTGATGCTAGAGGATAGACCATGACCGGGTGGGCTCTAGTTAATCATTCTACCACTGAGGTACACCATCCTTTTTAAATTTGTGATTATTTGGCTTCTTATTATTGGATTGTGAATATTCTAAGTACAAACCCCATATCTGGCATGGAATTCACCAGGTTAGTCTCAGGTCTCAAAGTCACTGGGACCCACCTCCTTCTGCTTTCTGAGCACTGGGATTAAATGCGCTACCTCCAGGCTCCTCTGGTTTCTTTCTTGTGTCCTTCAAAGAACAAATGTGTTCCATTTTGATGAAGTTCAAGATGTCACCTGTTATTTTGTCTTTTTTATCAGCTCGTGTCTTCCTGTTATAGTGAAGATTATCCTATGACTCAAGGCTGCTTAATATTCTAAGTTGTCTAGTTCTAGTTCAGATAGTCAGGCCTACGATCCACTGGGAGCTTATTATTGTGTGCAATATTAAGCATTCGTCCAAATCGATTCTTTTGTATGTGGATATCCAGTGTTCCAGTGGCTTTTCATTTGTTTAAGAGACCATCCCCCACCCTGTTGAATTCTTTTGGTGCCTTTGTCAAAATTCAATTGAGCATAACTGTTAGGGCTTGTGTTTCTGTCCCACTGATCTGAGTGTGTTTACACTGAATAGGTCTTGACTGCTGTAGCATTGCAGTAACTTTTCGGATTGGGAAGCCTGAGTCAACCAGCTTGCCACTGCGTTTCCCCATGAATCTTAGCATCAGCACCAGTCACAGGGAGACTCTAGAGTTCACCAGAAAGCCCCTGCTTCTAATAAGGAAAGTGCCCACCTCACACCTATCATAAAGTTGGAAAAGGAAGACTGAGCAGGTATGCTTAAGAGTTGAAGGAAAGACAGGCCCTTTGAAAGAGCTCACACTGATGGAAGCTGGGAATAAAAGAGCCAAAAAGTTTAGCAAACCTCCTACCAGGGAGAGGAATGTTTGCTCAGAGAGGGCAGTTTGAGCTAGCACCAGGGGATATTGTGAAAGATAATTGAAATGGCAAAGTCCATTGATCTCCTCAGAAGGCGACAAAGTCTGAGTAAGCAGGGCCCTCAGTCTGTTGATTGTCACAGAGGATTCTCTTCAACCCTGGGAAGCAGCTGCTGCCTGCTTTCTGCAGCTGAAAGACAAGAAACAAATAATAAAGAAGAAATGTCATCTGGCTTTTCCTGCCTTCCTCTGTGGCCACTCTAACCTCTGTCCTGCTTTGTTAAGTTTTCTTCTTTATATGGTCCCCGAAAAAGAGATGAGAGAAAGAAAAGAAAGTCAGAGAGAGAGAGAGACAGAGAGACACAGAGAGAGAGACAGAGACAGAGAAGAGAGGGAGAGAGAAAGTTAAGAGATGCTGGGGATAGGAGAGGATTCAGGCTCTCTAAAATTTAAGAGGCCTGGGTAGGTGAGATTTGCCTAGTAGACAAAGGCATTTACCAGTACTGATGACTCGAGTTCAATCACCAGAACCCAATAAAAGTAAAAGGAGAGAAGCAGTCCTGCTTCGTCCTCAGAACACCACTGGAGTCCTGTGGCATAAGCCAATGGCCCCAGCCACAGTAAGTCTCTCTCTCTGTTACTCTCTGTCAGTGTCTCTCTGTCTCTCTGTCTTTCTGCCTCTGTCTGTCTCTGTCTCTTTCTCTCTCTCTCTCTCTGTCTCTCTGTCTCTCTGTCTCTCTCTGTCTCTCTCTGTCTCTCTCTCTCATACACACACACAAAGGATCCATAATCCTACTGTGTAATATAACAAAATGTCCTTAACATTATACAAACGACATCTGTGACTGTGCAATCCAATTTCTGGAAATTTGCCCCAAAGACATAAGATATGCAAAAACAGGGAGTGGGAATATTAATGACAGCGTTCTCTATAATCATCTGCAAGTCTGGAAACATCCAAGTCTCCAAAACAGGAGCATGTTTCATGATACTATGGCATGTAAAAATTATAGCTGGTAGTACTGGGCTCACAGAACTGCAGCTGTGTCCGATGCCCGGGGCTCTGACAGCATCCTCCTTGCCTGATTGATTACAGTGGACTCCCGGCTAGGGTTTCTGCTTTCCCTGTTCTCAGCTCAGCACACTTAGCAATCCTCTAGAAACTTTGAATGTCTTGTGCCCAGTGCTTCCCTGGCTCCTCTCTCATTCAGGAAAAAAAGGTGGTGTGTGTGTTTGCCTCAGAACAGGCCCTACCCAGCCTGGCCTCCGTCACCTTCCACCTCGTGTGCTTCTGCTCTCTTGCACACTCCTTTCTGCCCCTTCCTTGACTTTGAAGGCATCCTTTGCTGTGACTACTGATCTGTTCTCTCAGGCTCCTTGAGCTCTTTGTTCTAAGGCCACCCACACAGAACACTTCTTTCGGTGAAATCTCTGTCTTTCCCCAGCCCCAGATTCCAGGATCCCCTACTCCTTCTCCTGATTCATTATTTAGCGGCATGTCTTACTTTATGCGACTTATTTTAAGAGTTACTGTCTGCTCCCCTAGCAGACTGTGTTCTGGAAAAAAGTGTTCGTGTTCTGTCCACGGTTATATCATCAGTATCTCAGCTATGCCTGACAAAATGAGCTTTCTAATATGTATTAAATGACTATAATTATAAAATTAAAAATTTGGAAAATGAGGCCTTGGTTTTGAAAGGTGAAAAGTATTAACTGTTAAGTGTGATGTGCACAGGAGCTATAGAGTAGAAGGAACATGGATTCTGGTCCTGATGCTGCATCGTTCTAGTTGAGCACACTTGGGCAACTGTACCTCTCAACTCCATCATCTATGAGGTAGCCATAACAAGGTCTCCCTCACAGAACTGTGAAGATGAGACGAGGAATATATGCAACTTCCTGGCACACAGTAGGCATGATATGAGTACTTGGCGTACCGTAGACATGGTGTGAACATCAGACTTCTTTTCTGAATATCCATGGGGGAAACTACAGAACTGGAAATAAGTGTCCTTTCTGCCTTTCTCTCTGCCTTTCTCTATCTCTATTCTCTCAACTCCCCTCCCATGCCCTGAATAAACTCTGTTTTATACTATTAAAAATTTTTAAAAAGAAAGACTCAAGATGCCATAACTCAAAAAGGCAAGCCAACCCACCTTAGTCTAGACAAGCTGCACTCTACCTTAGTTTAGCCTTCCCCAGACATGCAGACCAGATGTTTCTAATCTTAGCATAAAAGACTCCATTCTGTGGTATCTGAGGGCTGAAAGAAACTAGAGAATTTTTAAAAAGCATACAGTAAATGAACTTTCCTTTTTTCCTGATTTCTACATAACTGAACAGATGGTGTTCAACTTAAGTCATGAAAGGAAAGTGTATATTACATACCTTTGGGTTGGGATTTACTCTGTGAATCTATAGCCCTGAAGGAAAGTGTTTTTGTTTTAAGCCAAGAGGTAGCTTCGGCAATTCTCAGTTACACCCAGCACCGGCCCTGGCACCCATACCTATGCGGCTGGTAGTCAGAGCGCAGGGGAGAGTGGCTGAGAGGGACATGGCTAACTTCTTCCCTCCCGTGGAAAGTTCCCTGGCCTTTCAAAGTCCTCACCGAGGCTGGGGATAAGATGTCTGCTTTACAGGCTCATAGCTGCAGTCAGCAGGTTAGCAACCCCGGCTTTGCGTCTCTGGGTGGGGGAGGGGTGTCAGCTGCCCAGGACTCCCCCTTCAGCAACTGACCACAAAGCTTTCAAATGTCCCGTTGGCAAGGCCCCTGACTTTACTCAGCTGAAAACTGAGGATCTCATCTGGGAAGGGTCAGTTAAAAAATGACAGCACTGCCCAAAGTAAACAAAGGGAACAACCACAACAAAATCCCTCTCAGCAGCGTTTCTTTACAATTCCCAGCCCAGCCCACCGGGGCTCTGGCTGAGGTCCCCACCCACTGCCTCTGATGCCCCCATGAGGCCTTGTCTGAGTAAGCTTAGACTGCAGCTTGTGAGCATGCCCTCCCTGCCCTCTCCCCTGAGCGCAGAGCTGCTGAGATTGGAGTTGAAGGCTGCAGGCACGAAGACTGGCTCATTCATCAAGATCACCAAACACAGAACACAAGAGATAACGAACTGCTGCTTAGTGAGGTGGATCCAAAGGAAGTTTGGGGCCTGAACCGGTCTTTTTCTTCCTGTTCCATTCAGCACTGAGGTCACTTTACACTGTTCCAAAGAACTATGAAATGAGAGAATTAATTTTGAGGTTCTCTGTTGGCTTTTTCTTTTTTGTTGAGACAGAGTCTCTCTTGGAACTCACTATATAGACCAATCTGGCCTCGAACTCCTGGAAATCTGCCTGTCTCTCTCCTAAATGTTGGGATTAAAGGTGTGCACTCTCAGACCTTGACACATTATCTTTTTTGAAAGTTTTATTTCTTTTATTATTTCTTTTATGTGTGTTTTGTCTGTATATATGTCTATGTGCCACATGTGAGCATTATATCCAGGGAGGCCAGAAGAGAGTATCTAATTCCCTGAGACTGGAATTGAATCAGATGATTTGGGTACTGGGAATTGAACCAGGGTCCTCTGCAAGAGCAGACAGTGCTCTTAACCTCTGAGCCATGTCTCTAGCCCCACCTGTCCTCTTCTTGATTCTAAGCAAATCTTACTCTGTTGATCTTGAAGCCTGTCTAGAAAACAATTTTTGCATTTAGACTTGACCAAGAGATCTAAGGCTTCCACTTTGTGTGCCTTGTTCACAAGATGTATTCAGGGTACTCAAAGCTGCTTTCGAGCATTCTAAGGTCAGCTGCTGAGTGAAGGAGAAATGGGCTTTCGAGTCCAGAAATCCCTGGAATCCTGTCACTACACGAGCTGTGTAGATTAATACACACAAATTATCTACTCTAAGACTTAGTTTTTGGCAAAATGAATGGGATCACAGTATCTGTTTTACTTAGGGTTATTGTGGCTATGATGAAACCCTGACTAAAGCAACCTGGGGAGGAAAGGGTTTATTCATCTTACTCCCACTGTCCATCACTGAAGGAAGTCAGGACGGGAACTCGAACAGGGCAGAAACCTGGAGGCAGGAGCTGATACAGAGGCCATAGAGGGGTGCTGGTTACTGGCTTGTTCCTCTTGGCTTGCTAAACCTGCTTTCTTATAGAACCCAGGACCACCTTCCCAGGGATGGCCCCACTCACAATGGGCTGGGCCCTCCCCATGGATCACTAATTAAGAAAATGCCTCACAGGCTTGCCCTCAGCTGAATCTTACGGAGGACATTTTTTTTCAGTTGCGTTTCCTCCTCTCTGATGACTCTGGCTGTGTCAAGTTGTCATAAAACCAGCCAGTGCAGTATGTTCATTATAATATTATGATAGGGAGGAAGGTGCCCTGGCGTGTACCACAGCTTGTGACAAGCCACTCCAGCTTACCCAGCGTCCAGCCCTTGGACCCTGCTTGACTCTGCTAGACAAGATATAGGGCTCTGGACCTACCAGCCCCGGTGGACGTGGCCGAGGTGCAGGGGGGAGAGTGAGCAAGGGGGAATCCTAAGGAGAAAAAGTCAGATTGAGGATGGCAGCAGAGAGCCACCAGGTGTCACACAGGGTTGGAGACTTTTGGGTTTTGGGGATGGAAGAATATTCCTGAGCATGAGACAAGAACGTGTGGATCCAAGACTCAGATG
Organism: Grammomys surdaster; assembly: GCF_004785775.1. NCBI lineage: Eukaryota > Metazoa > Chordata > Mammalia > Rodentia > Muridae > Grammomys > Grammomys surdaster. Next base: position 571,517 of record NW_021620050.1, on the reverse strand, counting down.
CCTGCGAGATGCTCTGCCTGGGGACGATACCTTTGCCACAAACCAGAATTTAAGCCTCCCCAAAGTGTGTGGTAGAACTAAAGAAAAAGACATCTGCCAATGGTCCTCTGAACTGTGATTGGCTCCCTCGATGATCCTAGGTAAAAAATTAAAGATCACCACTGCAGCCCAAGATGCTTGACATGAAGGCCTGGGCCGAGAATGGCGTGAGCTGCGGGAACCCGCATGGCTTCCTCGAAACAGTGACTTGGCCCTTGAACCGGGGTTCCTAGCTAGTGCTGGATTGCCCTGGAATTTGGCCAAGATAACTGAAGCCAGGGGGAAGAAGCAAAAGAAAAAAAGTCAAGAAAATATTGCAAAAACCGAATGAATGAATGAAAAAGGATTGAAGGAGTGCACAGGCTCTGTAACTAATGAAAAATCATCTGGAAAAGCCTGCGCTTTGGAGGGACTCCATGTTTCCTTGGATTTCATGATAGTGCATTTTAGCAAATTAAATCTGACCGTACTCTGAATACAAGAATCCTATGCTGATCGCAACACTGTAGTAACTTCTGGACTTGGAAAAAGAAGTTTGTTGGCTTCTACTGACAAGTAATATAAATGAGCACTTATCACACAGGTGAAGCACACCTAACAGAAAAGTTCTGCTGCAAAATCCCACACTTGGGTTCATCATGAGGCTGAGGCTACCACACTCCACACCAGCCTTCTGATGGGTCTCAGTCAAAAGACAGGTCACTGGAGAGGTTATATAAATTACTTTTAGCTACTAGAAATATAAATGAACTCTGTGTTTAGACTTAAATACATCCTTGGGGGATTATAAAGTACTCTAAAATATGAAAACAAAATGAAAACATTACTGGTCCCAAGCATTTTTGTACGCTCAACCTGTAATAAAAATTCTCTAAACTGACAGCCATTTGCCATTTGGGAGCTTATGTATGCACATAGAAAATATCATGTGGGAAAAAACGGCTTTAGATTATGAATCCTATTCAAACAGTGGTTTGAGTAGAAGGACAGAAGGACAGATCTGGACAGACGATAATAGGACTGTAGAAGAATCACCTCCTGAGGTGAAAAGCTTACTTTGTCTTAAAAGAGATATAGATTACTTATCCTGATTTTAAAATCAATGCTGATTACTCAGAGGACAATCGTATTTTTGTAACAACTGCTACAAACCTGTCTAACACCACCCACTGAATAGGAGAATTTCTGTACTTTAAGCACATGAGTTACTAAGAAGAGGAACATGATGTACCATTGATACCTGGGGTTGGGTTTTTTCTTAGACTCACTAGAACAGTGAACTAGTTAAATGCCACCAGATAACTTCTGATGACATAAATCCTGACTTGGGTTTTATTCTCTTTGTAACTAATAATGGTAGTAGTGTTTGCTCATGTGGATTCAAAGTGAAAATTAAAAATTCAAATGTATGAAGTCATACTTCATAGATGATAAAGGTCTAAATTTAGAAGACATTTTTATAGTAGTGATTGCAGAAGCTAGATAAAATGGCAGTTAGAAGGACAGAGCTGAGGGTCTTTCAATGACAAAACAGATATCACACTCTTAAATGCGGCTTTCTTAAACTTTTTTGTGAGGTGGGAGCTTCCAAGACAGAGTTTCTCTGTGTAGTCCTGGCTGTCCTGGAACTCACTCTGTAGACCAGGCTGGTCTTGAACTCAGAGATCTGCCTGCCTCTGCCTCCCCAGTGCTGGGTTAAAGGTGTGCACTAGAGCTTTTCTAAATGCAGTAGCTCTATACACTGCAGTATTTAATGACTTAGTAACATTTTCTGCACTTCTGGTAATGAATTTGAAGATACAGTATTTATCAAATAGTCTTGATAAAAATGAAGCTAAATATTGAAATACATTAGTAATTTTTTATTAGCAGGTATTATGTTGGTAATCTTGTGAGAGGATCCATATGCTACACTTAACACAGAAACATTAGACATTGTTAATAGTCCTGGAACAACTATTGTTCTCTCCCAGATGAGAAAATTAGGCTCAGAAGTTTAAAGGCAATGGTCATGTAAGGACTAGGAAGCCATTTAGAACTCTTCAGCCTCCTAATTCCATGTCGAGGGCACTGGCTGCCTCATCAATGCATGTGGACACACAGGGCGGGTGGCTCTGGGCCACTGTCAGATAAGAGTGTGTTCTTTGTTAAGCCCACACATGTGGAGGGCAGGAAATGGATGCCTCGGGGGTGAGGTCGCTTTTCATGTGCTGCTTTTTTTTTTTTTTTTTTTTTTGTAAACCAATAACAAAGGCTAATCAGATAGCAGTCAAGGGCATTAAGGCTGCCAGTAATCTCTACCGCAGACCAAAGGATGCTGACTGGTCCCCAGGGGTAGGTCTGCGATGCTCAGAAATGCTCAGTCTTCCTTTTCTCTGGGACTATTTCCTATGTCCTTGATGCTCAAGAAAGTGTTGCTTACCTTGATATTGAAACCTTCTTCACTCTCTGGGGCTACACTTTTGGGGTTATTATCTGATTCCCCTGGAGACAGTGAGCTCCAAAGTAGGGCATCCCAAATGATGAGCTGCGGCACTAGGAGAAGTGAAGGCTTGCTTCTATTTATTTTAATATCTAGAGATTCAGCTTTACCAACACTAAGACAGCACAGCAGTGGGTACATAGACAACTGTCAGTAAGTGTGAGGGGGCTCGGGTGTGCACTCAGTCTTTGGGTTTTGTTTGTTAACAGCGTTTGGAGCTAACTCTCGGAAAGAAAGCTCCCGTGGGCAGGGCATATCTTTTTCTAACTGAATCCTCCACCCCCACTCCTGAATCCTTTGCTAGCGCTAAATGATCGGTCCCTGGTTAAAGGGATTTAACCCTTATGAGAACCTGATTGACTCTGTTTTCCCTTCCTTCTGCCTTCCACCTGGCATATGTCTTCTTCGGTAATTTGCTAAGACCTGACTAGATAATAAAGCTGTTTGAGAAGTATAAAGTGGATGTTACCATGGAGACATGGAAACATGTAAGATAGGTGTCCCCTAAGCAGTAGTTAATGTAGGTGGGAAGGTGTACACTAGGCAGGGGCAACGGCCAAAGGACTCATGGATACGACAGGACACACTGAGCACAAAGCTCTGTGGCCTGAGTGTTGGGAGCTGCTGTGAGCTTAGGTACCTTCGAATGGCACTACCCTCCAGCTCCCCCTCTGAGCTGTGGGAAGCAATGCAGTGAGTCAGGTTTGGGGAGAAAGAAAACGCAGCTCTGCTACTGTCCTAGTCGGGTGATCTTGGGCAAGTCCCCAGTGATCCCCACCTTTTACCCCAGGAAAACAGTTCTCTTCCTGCTCATTAGGTGGGACGAGGTGGTTTTGGAGGATTCTACATGTTCTAAAGCAGCCCTGAGTATTAGTGAAGCAATGGATGAAAGCATCTGACATTTTGAATTTATATTATATTGCCCCCAAATCCTCCATGGTTCATGACTGTCCCTCCTCAGGCACTGGCTGTCCATGTGAGGCCTCTGGACCATCCAATAGTTAGAGTGGGGCATGCAGCCACTTCCATTGTCTGTTAGACCCATAATATGTGTCAAGGACAAACAAGTAATGAAATAGTATACAATCTCATACATATAGCTATAAATAAGAATGTGCATACACACACATATATGCATAGAAAAGATCTGAAAAGAACCCACTATATTTTTAAGAAACCCTTTAGATGTATGTATTTTATGTATATGGCTGTTTCACCTGCATATATGGCTATGCACCACTTGCATACCTGGTGCCTGAGGAGGTCAGATTGGTGTGAGCTGCCAGTGGGCACTGGAAATCAAACCTGGGCTTTTGGAAGAGCAACAAATGCTTTTAACTGTGGTGTCATCTCTCCAGCCTCTTTAAATTCTATTGTGTTGTTTGTTTGCTTTTAATAAACTATTCTAGGAATTAAAAATTAGTGTTTTTAAACTAAGCATTAAATTCTTGTAAAATATGCCATAATCTCTGTACTAAGGGGCACCAGAGTCTTCAGGAGGCAGCTCTATCAGAGACGAACCTCTGAGCTCTCTACCGGAGCCTTCGTAAAGGCTGCCAAGGCCCAGAGCCTCTGTACAGATCAGGGCTAGATGAGGGCACCTGCTCACGTCATCTGAAAGTTTCACTGAATTACCTCAGGGAACTGGGGTTTCCCCAGCACTTAATGAGTTTGGTTTTCTACACAAGGCTTTTGAACTAAATGATCTATGGGGACCTTTCTACTCTAAAGTCCAATGATTCTGAGTAACACTCCATGCAAAAGGCCTGCATACAAAAGCAGACATATCGTTTGGAGGCAAGGTAGTAGTTTCAAACTTGCCCCAAAGAAAGTGAAAGTTAATGTAAACCCCCTCTCTCCCCCCTCTTCTCTCCTCCCCTCTTCTTCCACTATGTATTTAAACTTATAACCTTCCACTTTAAAAGCTGATAATTCAGATCTGTATTTCCTAGCCTTCCTTGCAGCTATGAACAGGCATAAGGATATGTCTTGGATTCTGGCTCAGGAACTTGGACCCAGGGCTGCACTGGTGATGGTTCGAGCATCAGAGACCAGCAGCCAGCAATGCCCATAGGCCCAGCAGTGCTGGCCCTGCCATGCCAGCCTTGGTATCTTCGGGGGCTCTTGTACCTGTATTGCTTTTAAGCCTAAGTCTGCCATCCTTCCTCACTTCGCATATCCTCTAACACAGTCTCTCTTGGCTTCCATTACCCAGAGTTCTCTTGGTGTCTTGCAGCAAAACCTCCTGACTGACATACTCATTATTTTTTTTTTAAAAGAACATGGACTTATTGCCCCCCTCACACTCCCAGACAATGTTTCTCAGTGTGATAGCCCTGGCTGTATTGGAACACACTCTGTAGATCAGGCTGGCCTGGAACTCATAGAGATCTGCTTGCCTCTACCTTCAGAATGCTGGGACTAAAGGCAGGTACCACCAAGCCAGGCTCAAACACGTATTTTTTTAACAGTAGAAAATAGATAAGGAAAAGATATACTTTCCATTCCCTTTTTTGACCCCTCATCCTCCCAGATCCTTTATTTAGAATGCATACACCATGACTCGTCCTTACGGCCTCCACACAGACTGCATTTCTTTATTCAAAATGTATACAACATTACTAGTTACGACAGTCTTCACATATACAGTAATACTTTCACCGAGTCAGAATGTATACATCACTAGTCCTTATGGTCTCCACACATGCTGTAATTCTTTCACTGTGTATTTTAATTGTACCTATTATAGGGTTATGTAAGGATATTTTCATATATGTATTTAGTATAATTGAAGCATATTCTCCACAGGCCCCTTTCTCCCCTTTCTCTCCCTTTATATTTCTACTTCCATGTCATATTTACATACATGATGTTACAGAACTACATAAGGCCTGGGAACCACTTATGAGAGAAAACATACTTGTTTTTCCAAGACTGATTCAATTCACTTAATGTGATTATCTCCAGTTGCATTCGTTTTCTGGCAAGAGACATAACTTTGTCCTTCATGGCTGAAGAAAAATTCTGTGTATACATTTATCAAAAAAAATTTTATCTGTTCATTTCTTCCTCTGTTGTTGGAACCAAGGCTGACTCTGAAACATAGCTATTGTGACTAGCACCATGTAAACATTTCTACAGACTATGTGAAGACATTGGAGTCTTCTGGGTGTATATCCGTGAGTGCTACAGCTAGTGCGTAATCTAGACCTGTTTTTAGTTTCCTGACAAACGTCCATGCTAGTTGGACCAGTTCGCATTCCCGCAAGCGATAGCTAAGACTTTCCGTTGTCTGTATCCTCTCGACATCTGTTGTTCTCGTGTTTTCTTAACTGTCATTGGGGCTGGGATGAGATAGACTCTCCTGCTCTCCTCTGGTGGCTTCGGATGCTGACACTTACAAATGTCTACTGGTCATTTGTAGTTGATCCTTTGAGAGCTCTCCATCCCTTGTCTTAGCCCATTTGTTGACAGAGTTTTGTGATTTCTTGTTTCTCCGTGTTTTCTAGAAATGAATCCTCTGTCAGACATATAGCTAGAAAGACTCCCTCCCATTCTGCAGGCTGACCCTTCACCTGATTATTCCTCTCCTTGGTTACGTGGACATTTTAACTCAGGAGTTTCTGTTTAACAATTGTTGGAATTATTTCCTGAGCCACTAGAGGCCCAGTCAGAAAGCTCCTGCCCATTCCATAGTCTGGAATATTTTTGCACCTTTTTCCTCTCACATTTTCAGAGGTTTGGGGTCTTATTTTAGGGAATTCTATCCATTTGGACTTCATTGTTGTGTAGGGCTATGGGGATCTAGTTTGACTCTTCTACATGTGGATACCCAGAGCCATACTAAGGAGGATATGCTTTTTGCAGGCACCTTTGTTGAAGCCACCTACTCTGTTCTGTCTCTTACAGTCTATTCCACTGATTACCTAATTGTTGAGATCTTTTACTTCCTTGGTTAAGTTTACGCCAAGTAACTGTTTTGTTTCTGTTTGGTTTTTTAGACAATTTTGAGTGAGGTTGTTTCCCTAAGCTTGCTTTTTTCCTTCCTTCCTTCCTTCCTTCTTTCCTTCCTTCCTTCCTTCCTTCCTTCCTTCCTTCCTTCCTTCCTTCCTTCTTTCCTTCCTCATGAGCTCACTTGCTTGCTTGCTTTTCTAGGACAGGCTCTCTCTAAGAAGCTCTTGGCTGACCTGGAACTCACAGAGATTCCCTCCCCACCTCCCGACATTTTAATTCTGGGATTTAAAATGTCTGCCACCAACCAGGTGGAGCTGTTGATTTTTGTATGTTAATTTTTTCATTCTGCTACTTAGATAAAAGTATTGATTTTGGGGTTTTTTGGGGGGAGAGAAGTCTTTAGGTGGTCTCTTATGCTTGGAATTATATTATCTACTAAAAGGGATATTTTGACTTCTTCCTTTCTTGTTTGTTTTTCTTCTGTTTTCTTTTCTTGTCTTGTTGCTCTAGTCAAGATTTTAAGCACTCTATTGAGTAAGAGTTGAAAAATTCAGGGACTGGGGAGATGGCTCAGCAGTTAAAAGCATTTGTTACTCTTTCAAAGAAAGTTTTTGTTCCCAGCACCACATGGTAACTCCAGGGGAATCCAACACCTTCCTTCATCTTCCTGGGGCAACTGCATTCATGTGCAGATCACAGAGACACGGACATAGACACAGACAAGTTTCAAAACTTTAAAAAAGTAAATCTTAAAAAAAAAGTAGAGAAGCACACACCTTGTTATATTCCTGATTTTAGTAAAATACTCTGAATTTTTCACCATGATATTGGCTATACATTTGCCTATTGGCTATACATGGCTAGAGCATTGTTGTGTTTTCTTGAGATATATTCCTCTAGGCCTAGCATCTTCAGGACTTTTGTCATAAAAAGATGTTGGATTTTGTCAAAAAGCCTTTCGAAGTCTTAGGATGATGATACAATGTCTGTCCTTGAGTCTGTTTATATTACATATTGCATTTCTTGATCATACAGAACCATCCTGGCATTGCCCCAGAGATACTCTGTGTGGACACAAGCATGTCTATATTCATAAGAAAAACAGTGCAAGTCACCATGTATGTACATAGTGTCATTCCATACCTTGTTTTCCATAGGTTGTCTTTTACAATTAGCGTGTATGAACTGTACAATCTAATGGGTTCCCTGTGACATTTTCAGGTAAGCGTGTAAGCATTTTGATCAGATCATGTCTTTCTTTCAAACTTAACAACACAGATTAAGAATAATTACATAAGTATGAAGTTGCCTTGTTCTTTTCAATGATGATTCGTGTCTTTTGATGAATACAGTATAATTTATGCAGCCAATCTGAACTATGAATGGTTGAGTTGCTTACACTTTCGGGGACTACAAGAAAATCCTTCAAGGATTTCCTTGGAAGCAGGCCATGGTGTCTTGTCCAGTGCAAGCAAATTCATAGGATAAATTTCTGATAAAGAAGTTGTTTTAGTCAAAGAGTATAACTTCTTAATTTTGACAGTACCAAAGTGTACTGCAGTTTTTGAGCCCAATAAAAATGTTTTAGAGGCTGGGCATGGTGGCTCATGCTTTTATTTCCAGCACTCAGGAGGCAGAGTCAGGCAGATCTCTATGAGTTCAGAGTTAGCCTGCTCTACATAACCAGTGCTGGGACAGCCAGGACTACCTAATTAAATCCTGTCTCAAAAACAAACAAAAAAACAAACAAAGCATTTTAGACTTCTCTTATCACCAAATCCTTACCTCATCGCCTGTATCACCAAAGTTTTGTAATTTGAAGTTTTGATTTTTTAATTTGAAATTATATTTGAAGCTGAACACTTTTCATTATTTAATGGAATATATATTTATTTACCTACACTTATGACTTTTATCAATAATTTTCTATTGGATTTGAACATGTTTTAAGTTGCTTTATAAGAAAGCCATATTTCATTCCATTTTATTTCATGCCAATATTTTTCCTAACTTATATTTTGTCAACTAGCCTTGTTTTATTCAATTTTTCTTCTTTGTCTTGCCAAAAATCTTTTAATGCATTTTGCCTCATTGCTCTCTATTAGATTAAGAGGGTTTTTAGCTGAGAAACCTCTCATTTCTAATACTGAAGTTGCAGTTACAAAAAACCAGCACTTGATACTTCTGGTTAAGGGTAGCAGATTCAACAAGTACACTGTATCCCACTTCTTCCTAGACCTCAACCAAAATGTAATAGTTTGCTTAAGCATGAGACTCTCAAGGTATTAAAGCCAATAAAAAGAAAGAAAAGAAAGAGAAAGAAAAAAGCACAAACCAAAAAAATATTGTCCTTCCTTCCTGTCCATATCTAAGCACTGTGACTAGTTTTTTCAGTGTGTTTCCAGGATCTCTTTATGCACATTTAAGCAAATAAGTAAACAGGCACCAGTGCTTTATATGAAAAGCCTATAAAGACAAACAACATGCAAAGGAAAATAGCAAGATGTGTTTGTTGTTTGTGTATGTTGGCTTTGTTTCATTTGGATTGGTTTGTTTGTGTTTTTGTCTTAGTTCTTGTTCGTTTCTGTGAAGAGACACCATGAGCAAGGTAACTCTTAAAAAAGAAAGCAGTTAACTGGGGACTTACAATTTCAGAGGGTTAGTTGATGATCGTCATGGTGGGAAGCAACAGGCACGGTGGTGGAGCAGTAGCTGAGAGCTTTATATCTTGATCTGCAGGCATCTGGTAGAAAGAAAAGAGAGACTGGGCCTGATGTGAGCTTTTGAAACCTCAAAGACCACCTCCAATGACACATCTCCTCTAACAAAGCTACACCTCCTAATCCTTCCCAAACAATTTCACTAATTGCAATCAAGCACTCAAATGAACTGGTGGCGGCCATTCTCATTTGAACCACCATATCCAGACTGGCCTTAAACTTGTAACTCTCCTGCCTCTGCATTTGGAGTACCAGGATTACAGTTGTTCATTATCACTTCAGTACAAGATCATCTTTCTAGAAAGATTTTATTACTTTATGTATGTGAGTACATCGCCACTGTCTTCAGACACCCCAGGAGAGGGCATCCGATCCCATTACAGATGGTTGTGAGCCACCATGTGGTTGCTGGGAATTGAACTCAGGACCTCTGGAAGTACAGTCAGTACTCTTAACCGCTGAGCCATCTCTCCAGTCCAGCAAGATCATTTTTAAAGCTAGACATAGACACATGGGTGGTAACTAGATCAAGAGACCTGAGCAAGTTGAATTCTAGGTCTGTGTCTGAGGATATTACAGTAACACACTTTACCTTTCAAAACCCCCAGATGCTAGACAGTTTATGGACTAGGTGCTGAGGAGTATGGATGAGGTTATAGCCAAAGCAAGATGAATTGGAAGTTATTGCAGGAAGCACTGAGACTGCTGAACTGCAACTTCTAGCTGTTGCCTGGTGGTGGGTGGACTGTGTCTTTCATGCAGGCTCCAGTGACTAGAAGTTTTTCTTCCGGCAGAAGAGCTAAAGAAAGGGAAAGCAGGTCTGGCTGTACGGAAAGACAAGTCCCTGAAAACGCTGACAAGAAATGACACAAAAATGACTCTGAGGTGCATCTTAGTTACTTTCTTATTGCAACTTACAAAAGAAAGCCTTTAATTTGGGACTTATTGTTTCAGAGGGTGTGTCCATTATCATCATGGCTGGGAGCATGGCAGCAGGCAGGCACCCATTGTGCCAGAGCAGTAAGTGAGAGCTCACATCTTGAAATATAACCACGAGACGAGACGCTGGGAGTGAGGGAATGGTTTGAAGCCTCAGAGTATGCTCCCAGTGAAACACTTCCTGCAATAAGACCACTCCCCCTAATCCTTACCAAACAGTTCCACCAACTGGGGACCAAGTATTCAAATAGATAAATCTATGGGGGAAACCACCACAACTACCACATGGAGACCTTGCCTTCTACCTGCTTCCCTACAATCCTGTTGTAGCACTAAAAAAACATGGATGGCCATCCCACAGTTAGCAAAGCTTTCTTGGAGGAGAAACACAGTGGCATGTTTATCAGAGAAAACCAAGTTATTGATATCCATGGAAAGATATATACATATACACAAAGTAAGAACACAGTGCTTGTTGTTAGGTTGCTTTAAATTATCTTTCTGAGAATAATAACAACAAAAACAAAATAGCCCAAAATTTTAGAAATGAAAACCAGCAGAAACAAAAGACTCATATCTGGAAAGTAAGCAAGGCAAAAGGATTAGAGACAGACAAGAGGGCAAAAGTGATTCATTTTGTGAGGTCAAGTGACCTCAGTGAGTATCTGTCAGGGGTGAAGTGAGACCAGGAAGCTGCTGTATCTGACAAGGGTGGAGACTCTCTTATGAGTCGTGGCTTCATTGGAAACTCTGGCGAGGACTATGCAGAAAGTGTTCCTCGGGTCTTAGAGGATGAATCAGTGGGTAAAGTGCTCGGTGTGTAAGAATGAGGATCTGAGCTCAGATCATCAGCGCTGTGGTGGCAGAGCCTCCTCCAGCCCCAGTACTGGAGGGGAGAGAGGAGGCAGACAGATTGGGGGTGGAGGGTGGGAGGTTGCTGGCCAGCAGGTCTAGCTCTAACAAGAAGCTCTGGATTCAGTGAGAGTTCTTGTCTCTGAAACGGAAGGTGGAGAGCAATAGAGAAAGATACCTGACTTTGATCTCTGGCTCTACAGATGCACGCAGGGTTAAGTACATTGTACTACTCCATCATCTGCAACACACACACACACACACACACACACACACACACACACACACACACAATCTGCTTCAAAGTTATCACCTTCAGGGCAGAGGAAGGTATTTATTTTATCTCTGTTTGGTCATTAGATAAGGGTTGCTCTGGGGAAAAGGGCATTAATTTCGCAACACTTCCTGAATGAATCTTCAGTTGCTAGGGGAAAGGGCCAGACAAAAAGACAGATGAGCTGGGAATTTAGAAGACACTGATATGGTAATTGCCAAGTGAACAAGGGGAGGGCACACAGGGCAGTGTCTCTGCCCGCCCTCTGCTTACTTGCTCTGGAGGATGTGGTCTCAGCAAAACAATGGAGTAAATCCAGAAAGAGGAGGAGGTGCAAAGCATCAGGGTACTCAACACAGAGAGAAGGAAATCCCCAGGATGCAGTAAAGAGATATCCCAGCTTCATAGCCGGCCAACAGGCCTGGTGATCAATGAGTATGGGAGAGAGTGGATCAGAAGGTTCTCGATCAAGAGCAGCTCTTTCTAATTTACAGAATGCCAAATTGTTTAAACAGCTAGGGGAGAGTACGGGTTGTTAGTGACATATACATATGAACAAGAGGCATATGGAAACAAGACAATCGATGCCAGAGAGAGCAAAACATTATAGAGGAGATGTAATCAGAATGTATTCATAACAGGTTCGAACAGTGCTTTCTTTCCTTCTTCTCTCCCTCCTCCTCCTCCTCTTCCTCCTCCTCCTCCTCCTCCTCCTTCTACCTCTTTTTCTTCTTCTTTCCCCATGGTGATGTAAATACTGAGTATTAGACTAAGATAATGCAGGTGTAGAAGGCCAGGAAACACATGTGTCATGGATTATGGGTAGGGGTGAAAGTTAAATCCCCACCTTCTGCAGTGAAAGTCAATAGAGAAGAAGACTGAGAAGTAGCTATTTCAAGGTATGCTAATTACAACAAGCAGAGTTAGCTAGAGAAGTCCCTGAAAGAGCACTCCTCTGGGGGTGAGAAACTTGGAGGGGGTAACTTTCTTGGTGGGGGAGGGTAATACAGAACAACTGTTTTGTTTTTTTAAGCTGCTTGATATAAATGACCAACCTATCTGTCTCTTCTTCATGAGAAAAGGAGAAGGTGGGATGGAAACTGTTCCCAGCTAGTAAGTGCTGGGGTGGGGGAACATAAGTGAAACTCTCCTGCCCCATTGGTCCTACAGCCTGGCAAGCTGGTGTCTTTCTGTCTCCTGTTGGGGCAGAAGAAAACGTAAGAGCAACTGGGAAATTTGGACTTTAAAATCTTTAAAAGACCTGTTAATGCAAAACTGACCTGGAATCAGGGCTTGCAGATTCGATTTATAGTCATCATTTTAAATCACGTGAACATACCTTGTACAGTCTTGGAACTAATGTATGTATGGCTGAAGTTGCTTCGTTTAGATACTTGGTCCTTTTGAGACAATAGAATCTGCCACTTTCTTTTTTAGATTTGCTTATTCATCTGTTGTATGTGTGGTGTGGGAGCATGCAGAGGTCAGAGGAGAGCTCGCAGGAGGCACACCTTCCCCTCTTCCAAGTGGATTTCCATGATGGACCACTGGCTGTCAGACTTGGTAGCAAGCACCTTTACCTGCTGGGCCAGGTTCTACCTACCATCTTCTACTTGTAGGTAAAGTACCCCTGGGAGTGAAGCCTCTAGAAGGCAGATTAGTTCTCCTTTCTCTTACTTAACTTTCTAGGCATCAGACTCTTCCTACCTTAGATGATGCTCACAATTTCCAATTAAAGATAAAATTCAAGAAGCAATTTTAGTAGTGCTCCCTCCTTTCCTTTTGTTTCACAGTACAGTGGTCCCAGCTTCCCTTCCCTCTCTTCCCATCACTGAATACAGCTTCAGACAGTCCTGTGTCCCACTGGTCTACGCCTGTGACACCAGCCCTGGGGAGGCTGAGCGGGGGTGGGGGGGGATTGTGAGTTCTCAGCCAGCATGGGCGATAAGGAGAAAGGGGTGGGGTAGTCACCTTGCTAAATGACTGGAATCTCCTAAGTCTCCATCTCTGTCAACTCCCCTCAGCCTTCCCCGACTCATCCTTCTCCTTTTGTCATGCTTGACACCCATCTTCTACGTCACTCTTCTGCTTTTCCATCCTGTCTTATTCTTGTTTGGCTGACTCTTTCTCTCTCACTCTTTAAAGAACACGTGTCCACTGAGTCCCTGCCCTCTGCCCCACCTGCTGCTATCTCCAGCATCATGCAATGTTCCCCTTGCTCACTACTCTCTGGTGACAGTGATGTTTCAGTTCCTGCACTGTGCTAAACCCTACATTGCCTGAGGACCTGCTCCCTTTACCTGATCGCTTCCCCTGCCACGCCCACACTGCCCTCACCAAAGCCCCCCATCTGGCTGCCCACCCCCAACTCCACTTTCAGGTCTCAGCGCTGAGTCACTTCCTCAGAGTGGCTCTCACCAAGTGCTTTATTTTCCTCTCTGTTCCCTCCTTTCTATTTTAAGTCTTTTTTTTTCTTTATTTACATGGGTTAAAAATGATAAAATGCATTGTTATGTGAATATCTATCTACCTTTCTCTTTAAAGAGTGCATTCCATGAGGACAGGATCCCTGTTTGCTGTACTTAACATCATATTGTCAGCATCCAACAGCCTGAAGATAGTTCTTGAATAATCAAAATGCCAGGCACTTGATGTAGGTCACCCACTGCCTTACACACAGACAACTTCTTCGTGAGGAAACAGAATCACACAGAGACTAAGAAACAGGCCAAGATCTCCCAGAAAATGAGTGTGACTGTCTACCAAGCCTTGGCAGGCTACAGAGGAAGCTTAACTACTCATCTCTAACTAACAAAAGGCAGCCAGAAAGACCATGTATGAACCAAATAATTCCAACTCTATGGCCCTCTGCAACCACCCAAACTGTGGAGGTTGTGAAGGATTGCCGATGGCTGACAGACCTGTCATTGACTCCAGAATGCCCCTCACAGCCCCATGTTTTGGGCTTGGGTCCAGCTTGAGACCCTATTTTGTAATTTGTGGAAACTTTCAGAGAAGGGGCCTGGCTGCCGGAAGTAGGTGACCAGGAACAGCTCTTTAAAGGTTATCTCTGGGAAGATGGATTAGTCTGTAAAATGCCTGCCATGAAACCATGAAAACCAGAGTTGAGTCCCTAGGATCCACATTAAAATAAGAGTTTTGATCCTCAGTATCCACTAGATAAAAGCATGTCCAGTAACTGAGGGGAGACAGGCAGGTCCCTAAAGTCATTGGCCAGGCAGCCTAACCTGAATGAATGAGATTCAGATTCAGATTCAGATTCAGATTCAGATTCAGATTCAGATTCAGATTCAGATTCAGATTCAGATTCAGATTCAGATTCAGAGAGAGAGAGAGAGAGAGCGAGCTCCATATCAAAAAAAGTAAGGTCAAGAGTGATCAGGGAAGACACCCAATGTCCTATCCGAGTGCGCACACACACACACACACAAGCTTGTGCATCTGCATGCACATGTATGTGCACACATGTGAACATGTACATCTCTCTCTCTTACACACACCCTTAGCCCCATCCCTCCTCTCTGCTTCCTAGTCCACTTGACATAAGGACCCTCTGCCTCTCACTCCCAAGGCCACAAACAGAGCTGGTTCTACGGCTGTGCTTTTCTACCTCACAAGGATGAGAATCCTCTGAAACTCAAGGATGAGAACTCTCTAAAAGTCAAGGATCCTCTGAAACTCTAAGATGTGGTAAACATTTCCCCAGGAACTTGTTTTTTCTGCTGTTTTGGTCACTGCAAAAGTAATTAATCCAGTCGGCCCCAGGAAACCAGGTTGAGGGGGAGAAACAGGAAGAGCAGGGATGTTTAGGGGAGTGAAACCACTCTAAGATCCTAATGCTGGTTACATGTCATTAGACATCTGTCCAGATGCATGTTCTGTACAGCATGGAAAGCTAACCTCAAGGCACACTCTGGGCTTGGGATGATGGCTGATGTTAGTGGGGCTTTGTTGCTTACAGACATTCCTCTGCGTAGGGATGCTGATGGGGGTGGGATGCTGATGGGGGTGGGATGCTGATGGGGTGGGATGCTGATGGGGCGGGATGCTGATGGGGTGGGGAGAAGGCATGGCTCCTAGGGTAAATTTTTCTAGTCAACTTTTCTCCTCTGAAAAATGAAATCTTTAATTTAATTTTTTTCTTAAAAAAGGCTCAGATCTTATTACTGTTGCCAGTAATAAGGCGTGTGAGTAGGGTGAGCACTGAGATGATGGAGGCAGAGACCAAGGCCACACAACAGAAGCCAGGAGCCCCAAAGACCCCAAAGAGAGATGCAGCAGCTTGATCTCAGAGCCTTGTCTGTGGTCCTCCCTGCTCACCTGTAATAACTCACTCAGGAAGCCCTAGGGAACTAAAGGAAAGGATATGATTCCAAATGGACAAAGTAAAGGAATCTCACGTTCTGGAGTGGGGCAAGAGAGAGGATGATAGAAGGATTCAAATGGAGCTAAAGATACAACTCAGTGCTCGCCCAGTGCGCGCAAGAGAAGAGCAAACAACCTCCCAAACTACCTCAAAGGAAAGCAAAAGAAAAGAATGATTTTTTAATTCGTTCATTAATTCATTACTGAGATCAGGTCTCACACAGTAGCCCAAGCTAACCGGGAACACGTTATACAACCCTAGCTGGCCTCAAACTTGAATTGACTATCTTGCCTCAGGCTCCCAGAGGATGGGATTACAGGCTGGAGCTGCCATTCCTGGTTTCCCAGTTAGTCTTTTGGCAAGATGGATAATACACAGTTTTACCTTGTTCTTTGCTTGGCACATTTGGTTTATCCCATTCTATTATACCCATGTGAGTATATTATTTCATAAACAACAGTCCTCACCTGCCATTGAAGAACAGCTGCAAAGATGAAAGCGCCTGGCATCCAGTAGGTCAGCTGGTTTCCCTGTGGGAGGCAGAGCAACTCCAAAGCAGAAGCACTGCTGGATGCAGTAGCCTGTATCCTCTCTCCATCCTTCAGCTTCCCAGGGGCTACAGGACAGTGTGCGGATGCTGCCAGGTGCTGGCTGTGTGTTGAGCTCGTTTTGCAGACAGCCCAGGAGGAGAGCTGGTATGGCATGTTGGCTTTGGAAAGTCAACAAAGGAAAGCAAGAAACTGTTGCAAGTTTAACAGGAGGATGTTGCAAGTTTAACTAAGGATGGCTAGAGAAGGACAATGTAACCCATCTGGGAAATGGGGCTGGGGGTGGGGCAGCTGAGAGGGAAAGAGGGGCCAAGATAAAGTGGGAAACCTAGCCAGGAATGTACAGTCCTTTCCAGCAGGAAGAAAGCTCTGTTTCCTCATTTCACTCTGGAAAAGCTCTGGGAACTACAGTAAGCAAAGTAACTTACTATCCTTTTCCACAGCCCACGGGAAGTTGTTCTTTCCCAAGGGTGGGGGTTGAGTCTATGGTGAGCCATTTTTCTCTGAAGTCTGTTTAGGTAGATGTTACCAAAACGTGTAGCCTTATTCTAGTTCATCTCATCGGGAAACCATCTGGAACCTCCTGCTTATTTGCGGATTGTTTTGCCCCTCCCTCTCTGCGCGCCCCTGTATCTTCTCTAGGAAAAGTTGGGTCCCCACAAGACTCATTCACAGCCCACTGCTTTATGGAAGATGGAAGTCCCCAAAGTCCTTCTCCCATTCAGTGTCTCCTTCCTTCCTCAAGATAACGATGGGAGCTTGGCTATGTCACTAATCAGCCAATAGTAAAGACTGGTCTCTTATAAAGAGAGGAGCCTTATTCTGGCACATGGTTCCAAAGGCTTAAGTCTGAGGGTCCCCCTGGTGATGCCAGAGCCCCAGGTTACTACAGGTCACATGTGTATGTGTCTGGCCACTTTCCCTCTTTTTTTATTAAAAATTTTTGGAAGATTTTTTTAACTTTATATGTATGTGGGTGTGTGCATGAGTGCAGGTACCCACAGAGGCCAGAGGTATCAGGCAGTTGTGAGCCAGGGAACCTGTGTCCTCTGCATGAGCAGTATGCAGTTTAGTGACTGAGCCCTCTCTCCAGCCCCTTCTCCTCCTTTAATAAAGCCTCCAGGAGTCAGCGATGGGGGCTCTATCTATCTATCCATCTATCCATCTATCCATCTATCCATCTATCCATCTATCCATCTATCCTATCTATCTATCTATCTATCTATCATCTATCTATCTATCTATCTATCTATCTATCTATCTATCTATCATCTATCTATCTAATTTTAATCCTTCCCAAAAGCCCCACCTCTAAACTCCACAGTAGGATTAAGTTTCTCCCACCTTAATGCATCACAACGGGGTTTAATTTCAACACACGGAGGCTTGGGGGACACTGGTGCCAAATCCAAGTCACAGCAACAGGAAGCATTTGTAACGTTAAGTAAGCAAGAGAACAGGACAGAAACCTGCAGGTGGATTATCATTCTCATTGTGTTAAAGTAAATAAATGAACAAAAATGTATAAACCAGCAAGGAAAAGGGGATCAGAGGAAACAGAATAACGGGCTGATAAGGTGGAAGAATTGTGGGGTTAGAGGCTTTTTGTTTGTTTGTTTGATTGTTAAGATTTATTTATTATATGTACATGAATACACTGTTGCTGTCTTCAGACACACCAGAAGAGGGCACAAAATCCCATTACAGATGGTTGTGAGCCACCATGTGGTTGCTGGGAATTGAACTCAGGACCGCTGGAAGAATAGTCAGTGCTCTTAACCACTGAGCCAGCTCTCCAGCCCCCCCTTTTTTACTCTTCATGTTCTTATTATTTTTTTTATTTAAATAAATTTGAGGGATTTTGTTTGTTTTGATTTTATTTTTTGAGAGAATGTCTCCAGGTTGGCTTCAAACTCATACTCCTCCTGCCTGAGTCTCATGGGTTTACAGGTGTGAGGCAAGCGTGCACTAGTATACCTGGATATCTCCCTTAGGAAATTAATGTAATAAAAAAAATAACTTGCACTTGGGAGGCAGAGGCAGGCGGATTTCTGAGTTCGAGGCCGGCCTGGTCTACAGAGTGAGTTCCAGGACAGCCAGGGCTACACTGAGAAACCCTGTCTCGAAAAATCAAAAAAAAAAAAAAAATAACTTTTGTAATTAAGGAAGAGACTTGTTACAAAGAGGTCAGGACAAAATTAGTAATAACATTTGCTAAAAGAAACAGAATGGAGAAATCTGGAGACGCCTGTTGTTGATAAGGTCAGATGGATATAACTTGTGAATCATTCGGCTTGTGTGTGAGCTGATGGCGAGATCTAATCCACAAACCTTTAGGGAAGACACAAAACCACTCCTCACTCTTGCCATCCCCAAAAGGGAAGGAGGAAGACTTCAGACACGGTAGGCAGACATGAGCTGGGGTGTGGGCCTGTGGAAGTCTGCTTAGAGGTACTAAATGTGGGGGTTTCCAGCATGCTTCAGGGATGGATGCAACTGTGTTACCATTTATTTTTAGAAGTCCTGTCGGGAGGCGGGCATGCTGTTCACCTCTTACTGAATTAGTTGTGTTCCACGCAGCCTTTGGACATCTTTCTGCTGCTGCAGCAATTGGATCAAAGCACGTGTCAGAAAGAGAAGTGAAAAACACCAGATGTGAGCGAAACCACTGGGGGAGTTTTCAGCCAGGCGGTGTGCGCCGGATGACCCCGTTTGGAATGTGGCCCAGGACCGGGATAGACAGGCCAGCAAAGGGTGAGACTGTACACACAGCCGTTATTGATCCCGATTGGAGCCAAATGTGGTTAACTTGGTCTATGACCTTGCTCAAGTCATTGGCCTCTACGTGACTTTCACCATCTGGGCAACACATGGGCTGCTCATTTCCTCTCAGGAAAAACTCATGGCAACCATGTTAGTCACAAGAAGTAAGAATGAGGCAGGACCCAGTGACCTGGTGGGTAGTGACATATTATATCCGAGCACGTGAATGCTACAATATAGATGTTGTACAGGTATGAATTTTATGAGAAAAGTGGGTATGAAACTACAGGATTAAAGACCATGCCACATCAGTTTAAAAGTAAATAATCTTAATATTGACAATTGAAGGGTGTAACTGGGCCTTTTATTTTTTATTCTTTCTTTGCCTAAGGCTCTTCAGAAATCCTGGGGTCAGACTAAAGCCCTGGCCTGGCACATACTTAGGGAAGTAAATGTTAACACAGTATGGAGCTTACGCCAAATTCTCACTCTTTCCCACTTAGATGCTGTGTGACCTTGCAGAAATAACAGTTGTGAATGTCAGGTTCTTAATCTATTATACGAAGCTAATGCTAAGATGTACCTCATGAGCTTGTGAAGACTGAATAAAGTCATAAATCAAAAGACCTGAGGAGAGCACCAAGTGTGTGTTTGTTCCCATTATCCAATAAGAATAAAACTGCTTAAAACTTTTTTTTTTTTTTAATCCTAGGGAGTCAAACCTTGGGCTTCATGCATGCTCACTAAGCACCATAATGCTGACCTACAGCTGAGCCCCCATTTGGCTTTTTATTTGACACAGTCTCACTAGTTTGTTTTGGCTATCCCTGAGTTCTTACTGTCCTAAAAATTGCCATCCTCCTCCCTCAGCCTTTTGAGTAGCTGGAATTACAGACCTTTCCCATCTGGCTTTGTAATCTTTGTACTTTTACATTTTGTTTCACCTTTGTCCTGCATGTTTCCCACTTACTTGCTTTATTTAAGAATATTTCCCAGATCAGATGAGATAGGATGTGTTCTGGGTGGGGTGGTCTGTTTGTATCTTGTTATACCATATCCGGTTGATATCCCTGGGAGACCTGCTTTTTTCTGAGGGGAAGTGAAGAAGCAGTGGATCTTGGGGAGAGGGAAGGTAGAGGGCACTGGGAGGAGGGAGAGAAGGTGGGTTCTGCTCTTGGGGTGCATCATATGAGAGAAGAGCAACAACAAAAGAGTACTTCCTGTCTTGCTCATCTGTGCAGAACACTGGTCCTTCTAGACTTTAAACTAAGCCTTAGTCACTCAGCATCAAAGTCGTTTCATTCATTTATTCTTGTCTCAGCTCCTCTGAGTCAGGTTAATGCTACAGCAGAAGTCTCTGAAGCATCCATGAGTCCTCTGCTCTTTCACTCATGAGCCTCTGATGTATCAGGATGCCCTGTTACCACTAAATGCTTAAAAAGTCTGATTGTGTGTTTTTTTTTTCTCACAGAGACACATGAGGAATTAGGAGGAAGAATCCTGATCTGGAGATGAATTGCTGCCACTCCCCAACCCTTCCAGGTGGCAGAAAACTATGGTACCAGGTCCAGGAGCCAACATGCTAGAATTCATCTTAGGTCTTCTACTGAGGAAATGACACTACATAAGAATATGGAAGAGGAAAAACCAAAGTGGACCCATGAGAAATGCAAATATTTAAGATTCAAGCCTGTTGGGGAATGATAGACAGACCTGAGTTTCGGAATGCTGGGAGTCACATTTCCTAAAGATCCAACAGGAAATTGTTTCCAAACAGCAGAAAGAGGTGCTGGGAATCATGGAGTTGGCCTGGTCTAGTTGCCTTGAGAGGTGTGGGTTGTGAAGTTTTCGGGTTAGAGTTGGTGGCTCCTAGGGCACTGTGTGCCTTTCAGTTCCTGAGAAACTGAGGCACACTCCCTTGGGTAGTGAAATATTCAGGCTGCCTGAATTCTCTGCATTCCAAAGAAGTCTGCGAAGCATATAAGAAGGCTGGACAATTAGTCTTAGACATTAATCTTGTATACCCTATAAAGCTTGCAAACATCATTGTATCCTGGCAGTTATAATTCTATTCATCCTGCCAACGGCCATTATATTCTGTGTCTGATAAGGGCATAAAAAGTCTGATTGCTTGCAATAAACTTGTCTCAGTCTTAGGTATGCAGAGACCCCTCCAACCTTAGCCTGGTTTTTATTCCTGCTGACCATTTCAGGAGATAAATGGTAAATAAACACTTTCCAAGAGTACTCTCTAAAAATATACTTATTTATTTTTAATTCTGTGCATGCGTGTATGTATGTGCATGTGTGACTGCAGGTATGCTTGGAGTTCAGAAGAGCACTTTAGTTCCTCCTGTAGCTAGAGCTGCGAGCTCCCTGATATAGGTGCTAGGAACTGATCTTGGGACTTCTGCAAGATCAGTACACACTCTTGATCAATGAACGGTCTCTCCAGCTCCACAAGACACTCTTGACATCCACCCCTGTCACACTTGATTGTGTGAAGCAGGGGAAGAAAGGCAACTCTCCACTGCCAAGTCAATAGCTTGTAAACCGGGGCCTGTGTTGCTTCTGTGCTCTGATCCTGTGTGGGTTAGAATCTATAAAATATATCTATCTTAGTCACTGTTTGCTGTGAAGAGGCACCATGACCAAGGCAACTCGTAAAAGAAAGCATTTGATTCAGGCCTTATAGTTTCAGAGGTTTAGTTCATTATTATCATCATGGTGGTGGACATGGGGCTAGAGCAGTAGCTGAAACTACATCCTGATCTGTGAGAGAAAGAGAGAGACAGATTGGGGGGGGGGTGTTAGGTAGGTCTGTCTGGCATGAGCTTCTGAAACCTCCAAGCCCAGCCCCAGTGACACGCTTCCCCCAACAAGGCCATATTTCCTAATCCCTCTAATCTTCTCAAAAAGTCACTCCCTGATGACTAAGCATTCAAATCTTTGAGCCCACAGCAGCCATTTTTATTTAAAATACCACAATACCCTTGTGAACTACCCTTGGTCTGTCAATTAACACTGTTAAATAAATGAACATTGAATATTAAGCTCCTGGGCAAGGATACAAGAAGATTGTCTCAGAATTTTTTTCTTTTTAGTTGAAAAAACATTTCAGATGGAAGTATTTTATTTTAATTGATGCTAAGAAGAAGATGTTCCTTTATATTATTAAGGTCCACACTTGATACAGTTGGTGAGTGAGGGCTGAGGTGAATCTTCTAGGGGCTTCAGCCCACACACAGAACCCAAGGCATGGCAGAGTGAACGGAGGACTAGTTCACATTTAAAATTTGAACTTAGCTAGTCCTCGATTCAAACTCCATCTAAGTTCCTCTTGAATGCTGTTGAGGTCTGGGCAAGCACAGTAGGCACGATCATCTACCTCCCCATTTGTACAGCACAGATAAGCATTTGCTATCTAGCAGGGTTCCTGGTATGAAACAAAGTGATATGATTGAAGGCACTTAGCAGGCTAGGTACTCCATAAACCTGCCAGTCCTCTTTTCATTTAGAGATAAGGGCAGAGCCTGAAAGCCTGGGGACCCACGGTCAGCCACTGTCTCTCCCAGATCAAAGCCCTGCTTCCCTGACTCCTATTTTATGTGCATCTCCACCGTTTCCAGAATGAGAGCTGTAGAGAAGACAGTTGAAGCCATGTTTATTGGTGGCTCCCTAACGCTGGAGGGGATCAAATAAGACAAAGGCATAAAAAGCACAGATGCCTCCTGGGCTCGCACAAGGTTTGCCCAACTTCCCAGAGTTTACACAGCCTGAGCACACACCTACCGTGGTAGGAAAGTGGCAGAGTGGTGCCAACATGGGATTATGATCAGATTGCATCAACCCACAAAGTAAATCATCCTCCTGTCCACAATTGAAGTGGGTGCGATGAAGCATGCCCCCTCCTCCCCTCCATCTGGGTCTCCTAGGGTCATCCCATATCTACTTTACCAGAAGTTACGATATAAATCTTTTCATTGGAATTTTGAATTACAGATATGCAAATTTGGCAGAGAAATCCAGAGAAATTAAAGAGGATCTACAAAATAAATCATTTGAGGCCTGAATGTTACTCCAGGGTAAGACTGGCTGTCTGTGGGAATAAGAGTCTAGGCATGACTGATGCCTGACTGCTCCCCAGCACTGACAGGAACTAGCTGGGGCCCCAAAGAATTATCTGCTCTGAATATCTGTTTTGTCATCTATGAAAGAGCATCAACTAGCAACTTAGCAAACATTGAGTGGAAGGCACCTCTAAAGTTTACTTTTATCTTTGAGGGACCTGCAGGGGATACGCAGTAGCCCTCTTGTGTACAGATGGAGAGCTGGAGGTGGAGAGATACTGTGACTCACACAGCTTCAATCAACTGCTGAAAGATACTGACTGTTCTGCATCCAGATTATAGCTAACCCCTAGGCTATTCTACTTACCGTGTGAGGGGAAAGCCGTGGCTGAAGCTCAGAGTACTTTGAAAGATTTTAGGCAGATGTTGGCCCCAGTCCCTTAGAGAGAGTATCCTCCCGCAGAACGCTTGTGTTTAACTCCTGTTCGGCTCACTGATTCTCTTAGTCACTGCCTCCCTCTGATCTGTGAGCATCGAACCACGGTTGCTTTTCATCTCCTCTGCATTTGCTGTCTGTGCTCCAACACATGCCACTTCTTGCCAACAGGGATGTGAGTGAGAGAAGCCATGCTTACACACACACACACACACCCGCATACATCATTCCACGTGTACATGCATATTCATGTTAGTGTGGTATACCAGTATGTATTTTTAGAAATTGACAATTTAAGAGTATGTAATTATTGTACCATGTATAAATGACACCCGGAATTAGAGTTTGGAATGAAAATAAAATGCTGTGATCAAATGGCAGAAAGGGAAGATGCATTTACAAGGGAGAATAGCAAGAGCCTGGCAAGCAGAGGTTTTCAACCTTCCTGGTGCTGTGACCCTTTAATACAGCTCCTCACGCACTGATCCCAACCATAAAATCCTTTCCATTGCTACTTCATAGTAACTGTAACTATCTACTTTTATGAATTGTAATGTAAGTATCTGTGTTTTCCAATCATCTTAGGCGACCCTTGTGAAAGGGAGGTTTGCCCTCCTAAGGGGTCACGACCCGCAGATTGAGAGCCACTGTATTAGAACTTTCTGAGTTCAGTTCCAATCTTGACTGCTGTTGCAAGCATAAGCAGGCCCTTCCCCTGAGTGGACGATGAGTCAGATCTGGACGTTTCTTCATCTGCTGACTCGAAACCTTCACTCCAGGTGCAGGCAGTCTCCAGACTGTTATCTCTGGAACCTCGGGTCACATCTATGGAATCTTCCCTCTCATGTTTGGGAATGGCCAGTCATTTGCTCAGTTTGTGGATGATAAGCTGTTTCATTCTTGCTTTTTTGTTCATTCATTCATTCATTCATTCATTCAGGCAATGAGCAAATGATTTTGAGATTCCTTTAATCATGCATACATACTCCACACCACTGGGACACTGAACAATGAGTGATTTAGTTAAGTAACACTTGCTGAAAATTCTGATAATATTGTTTGGGTATTTCCTCTATCTTAATAGTTAGTTATAAAACACATCCATGGTGGGTGTCATACCAAGACTTTCCAAGAAACCTTTGAGGAGAATATGAGGGACCTCACAAGACACATGAGAATCGGTTGTAATAGACAACAGAGAGCACTTTCGGGCCTTTGAGTAAATGTTCATCGTGCATAATTATTAGTGTGATTGTTAATCACGTTACTTCTAGAGCCACAGATCAGAAAGCCACGCCCCTTGCTGATGATCTCAGAGGAGGGTGGGATTGAGCTGAGCATTTCAGTTGTTATACTTCAGACCCATTTTAGGAAATTGTCCCTTGAGACTGAAATCACAGAAGGAAAAAGGAAGTGCCTCAAAGGAAGGATCTGTGTGACAGGTTTTATGGTGGGTGAGTAGGGCAGAAGTCTTCAGCCACAGCAGAGCTCAAGGGAGAGGGCAGGGCCTGGGCCTGGACCACAAGCTGCTGTACTGTTCTCGTTTGCTTCCTCAAATGCTCTGCCGCCCCTCAGCCCCTTCACAGAGCACATTTCCCTCCTCCTTTACCTTCCGCTTGCCCAGTTCTCCACCTGTCGCTCTCAAACCCACCACCTCGTCTTCATGCAGGATGGGTTCATGGGCCTTAGCTACACCCACTGACAGGCACTGTGGCACCCTGAGAAGATATCCCTTTCAGAGTACTTGTTTAAGACCTAACATCTTCCCAGCCAGACCACAGTACCCAGAAATCACCCCCTCTACCGTGTGTGCTGACTGGCGCATCCACTGCACCTTCACGGCAGGCAGGGAATGTATTCGTCAAATGCAGAGCAGGCTGTGGCTGACATTAAAAACAGAGGAAAGTGTTCAAGGAGAAGATGGGAGATCTTCTAAACACAGGGGAGAAGATGCACTTCCATTTTGCTTGAGAACACTCTAAGTAGTGTGGTTGGAGAGATCAGGCATCAAGGAGATGCAGGGGCAGATGCTCACATGCATGGAGAAGCCCTGTGCAGTTCACACAGGGGTGGTCAGGATGATCAGCGTGCATTCTGACAGCCCTGAGCTGAGATGGACCTCCAGTAGCTAAGCCTGTAGCCATTCTCCAGTCTCCTTTTGTTTACTGTGTCTGCGGTCCTCACATAGGAAGAGATGCAGAGGCCCTGGTATTCACAGGGACTGGACTACATGACAGCAGAGGGAACACAGTTTTAAAGAGCCTGAGGAGGGAAGGAAGGATTCCACCAGGATGATTGGTTTCTTCCTTCGAAAGCAAAGGATGCCAACGGCCGGGACTTTTGTCAGGAAGTGTCCACCTTTAAAGAAGTTAGAATTGTTTTGGATTCTGAACCCTCCCCCCAATTCCCCAACTCCCCACTGCCACTCTCCCTTACTCCCTATCCCCTATCCCCAACTCCTTTACCCCTATCCAACCCCCCCACCCCCACCCCCACCCCCACCCCCACACAAACCAAGCTCTCTTCCCTCTGCAGAACTACACAGCATGCCTGGACCGTATGCTCTGGACTTATTCCTGGATAGGGCAGTACTGAGGGAGGACAAGATGCCCTTGCTGGAGCCACGTTGTTTATGTTCCCACTCCCTCACCCTGGGAAGCCCCGAGTTCCCACACTCACTGAGGCAGGAAGGTCACCACGGACACCTCATCTGTCTGGGCTGCTGACTAACTACAGATAAGCAGCAGCTGCCATCCTCAAGTTAGGGTTCCCCTCACAGATTGTCCACCCTGATCCCAGGCAGTGTACCCACCCTTATGACCCAGAACCTCCCCTGTGCCCCCAGCTTCAGCTGACCATGAACATGGGATGGCCATGTGGGGACTCCGAGCATACTCACTTTTGTAGGAGAAGTAAGACGTGACCCAGGAATCGAGGGGTCTTGCCATGTCTTCTAACAGCCAGCTGCAGAGAGCGGCCGCCACCTTCCTCACCTGGCCTTGCTCAAGGCTTTGCATCTCTCCATCTCTCCCCTGCATACATTTTCTCACAGAGACTGTGACCACGCTCTGTGAAGATCAGCAGGTGGCGTGTGTGTGTGTGTGTGTGTGTGTGTGTTTGCGTCCATTCTGCAGATGAGTAAACAGCCTCAGGATGTTTGAGAGACTTGCCCAGATTTGCACAGCTAGTCAGGGGTAAAGGTCGTGTTTCTGCCTCCTGTTCACTGGGGCTTTCCACTACCCTTTGCCATCACACAAGCCGAGTGGATTCAAGTCTCCATTTCTATCTCTGAAAGCCATTCTCCTAGCCGCATCCTGTCTCCCACCCACACCTGGGATGCAGTGGGAAATGCTTCAGGCTTTGGGATTTGACTTTCAAATGACTGACCAGTTACATGATTTGGGACTTGTTTTCTCAAACTACTTGTTTCCATGTACGTGAAACACAGAGAGCGTTGCCGAACTTGCAATGGTATAGGGATAAGGAAACCAAGAAATATCTATATGTTTCCTACTCTTGGGTAGTTGAAAGCTCCTTGCATGCATTGACTCACTGAACTGTCACGACTCCGTGTTATTTCACGTACACTACCCTTGTCCAGAAAACAATAGCAGGAAAGTAAAGAAACTCATCTCAAGTTTCATAGCAAACAAGTGTCAGTCAAGAGCCCAACTCATGTTGTCTAATCCCAGAGTCTAGGGTTCAGCCTCCGTGCTATATGGACTATGAAAATTATATTTACACTTCACATTAAGTGAAGAATTGGAACAGGTGTGGTTTGATTCACAAGTGAAGTAACAAATGGATTAGCAAATCAAAGGCCGCCTGAAAACTACCCCCAGCGTCGTCTTCTGTTGCTTCTAACTTCCTAGCATTACACTGATTCCTTTAGAAGTCACTCTGGAAACTTTCCAATATATGGAGATATTTAATGGTACTGCTGACCTCTCAGGTCATAGCGTAGATGATGCTCAACATGTGTTGCGTGAGATATTTAAAACGGCAGCATTCAAGCAGGCTTTTCTTAATCAGTCGCCATGTTCCCGACTAGCCTAGGCCTGTGGCCACATGGTGTACCGCTGCTGCTCAGTTCAGGCCGCTGGCTCAGGCAGCCAGAGACACCGGCCCTGCCTCCCATGAGACCCCAGTGTGTGAGATGGCTCTGCCAATCTTTCATGCTGTCTCCACAAGGCTGGGCTGTGCCCAGACCATCCCGCCATCCACTCAAGCCCAGTAGGAAATGAGACTCTAATGCTTAAATATTAATCAAAGGCTTTGTATGTTTGGTAATGCTCAATAACAATATGCCCATACAATTAGAGATGTTTCCCAATTAGCTAACCTAAATATAAGTTGTTACCCAGGACTGCTCTCCATACCTGCATGGCTCTTCATCCTTCTACCTCTCTCCTTCCTCTTCCTTCTCTTCTTCTCCTCTCTCCTCCTCTTCCTCTCCTTACTCCTCCCACCTTAGCTCATCCCAACTTGTGGGAAAAATATCCCACTACAACTTGCCCCAAGGCCTAGGATAGTTCCTCACAAAATGTCAACGTGATGAGGTATGGAAACTGCTTTAATATTGAGTATTTAAGATAGAATCAAGAGTACTTTAAATGAAATGCCCCATGATATCCAAATTTGTCACACAGAATGGAAAATAACACCCTGCTTAAAATCTATTGATAAATTAACATTGTTCAAGCTGTGCTGTTTGTGGCCGGTGCTGTTGCCAAGCAGAAGAAATGTGGTCAGACGGAGTTGTGACTTGTGGTAGAATTAGAAAATTGAAGCTATTTTCTCTGTCAAGTTATGTTACCAACTCCCAGATTGCTGACATCTTCCAATATGGTGATGTAGATCATAAGTAAATTCACAGCAATGCCATTTCCTCTCGGCATGGAACTCTGCCGATTCCCAACACCTCTCAGTCAGGGGACTCTTGCTTTGTTCTGTTTTCTCCCTATGTATACACCAAACCCATGGCACAAGTCTCACCTTCTTGGCTTCTTTTGGAAACCCCTATTTCCAAAACAGTAAAACTTTGCTTTGCAAAATAGAGCTTTGGCCAGTAGAACATTCTTAGTGCCTCCTGCATATCTGAAGCTCCAATGATGCTCAGCAGAAGGTCAAGCTTACTTCCTTTGTAGAAGAACACTGCAGCCCACTGATTTCACATGACACCCTTCATTAGCTCAAAGACTCCATCAATAATCCTGCAGGAGCTGAATCACTTTTACATAGGATGTGATGTAATAATGACCCCACATCCTGTGTAAAACATATTTATCTTCTGTTTAGGTTTTGCACATCATAAATTGGTTGCTGTCCTGTCTGGGCCGTGGGACGGTTACAGCCAGTGAGCCAGAGATGATGGGATAGCATTGTAGCTCCCAGAGGTTCTTGTCAAATTAAGATGTATCCCATATGCTTGTATTCTATTGTCCAATGCAAGTCAGTGGCCATGATAGCTATCAGTTTCTTCTCTGGGCCCCACAAGCTGAGGCAGCCAAAATTCTAAACAGATGCTGCCATAGGAGTGTGCCTTTGCCTCCAACTGTTTCAGAGCCAGAGATTTGGCCTCAAATTATTTAGGAGATTCTCAGCAAGATGAAGGACAAAAATATAAAATGGAAAGGAGGTGAAAATTTCAGAATCTAATGATGATTTGATAAGAGGCAATGAATGTCAAGGCACAGACAAGGGTTAAGGATCGTGTCTCGGATTCACCTGGTGGCTAATGAATGATAATGCCAGCAACTAAGCTTATGAATAGGAGAGGAGAGTGTTCTACCTGGAGAAAGGATATGCTTATTTTTAAGCAACCTGTTGCTGGCTCATACCCTTTGAACTCTGCTTTGATTTTGACCTGTTGGAGCAAATCTTTGCTTCTCAGTCTCCAGGGCCTGTGTCTGGTCTCTACCTGTGTGTACCTGCCTTTGAGCATCCATGTAGAAGGAGACAAGAGGGAGCTGTGTAGAGAAGTAAGTCTCCAGAAAGATTACAGAGCTGGATCAAAAACCTGAGACCTGAAAGCATTGAAACAGTAACAACAGCTGCTTGGGTTGTGTTATTATTTACTGTGCTAGATACTGTGCAAATGTTTATGGGTTTTTTTTTCATTTAGTTCTCACAGTGGCCCTAAATGCTAGCTGATATTATTTAGCCTTATTTAGTAGCTAAGGAAATGAAGTTTTGAGAAACTTAAAAATGCAAAGTAAAAGCTCACCTAAGTCTTCCAACTAAGAAGATGCATAAATGACCTTTTATGGTACCAGTTCCTTTTCTGGTGCCACTATAAAATACCAACCACCAACAGCAACCTAGGGGAGAGTTTATTTGTGCATATGACACCACAGAGAGAGTCCATAATGGCCGGGAGCTGGCAGCAAGCAACCAGAGCAAGAAGCTGAGAGATCACATCAGGATTCAGAGGATGAGACAATTCTCAGTGCTGGTGCCCAGTGACATATTCCCTCTGGCAAGGCGACATCATCACCCCAAACAGGGCTACCAGCGGAAGGACTAAGTGTTCAAATGCCTGAACCTATGGGAGACACTTCTCATTCAAACCACCACTGGAGCTGAAGGTTTTGTTGAGTACATCCGTGTGTGTGTGTGTGTGTATGTGTGTGTGTGTGTGTGTAACTGCCCTAATAATGACCTCCGAAACCAGAAGAAGGAAACTGGCTTTGTCGTACTAAGGTTGACACTATGTTCACATAGCTCAAGACTCACCTTACCTCTGCTTCGGTAGAAGAGCTGCAAATCGGGCAATGTTCTCAGAATGTGGCTATATCAACTAATTCAAACCTATGCTGATAAGAGGTATATGGTGCTATTATTGCTGTTTTACAGACCAGAAACCTAGAAGCAGAGTTAGATGTTAGCGTTTCATTAAAGTAACAGATTTTAAAACTTGCAAGAACTAGGAGCTGAGAGTTGCATGCAGACAGTTCCACTCTGTCCTGTTCACCCGTGTGCCAGTCCATACAACCAAACCCAGATTGGCTAATCTACACTATTAAGGCAGACTGGTGCTGCTGACGTTGTGGAGAGGGCTGTCCTGTCCCAGAAGGAACCCTGAAGAGCCCTCTATTAATCATAACTGAAAACAGACAAGGGCATGATAGCATACAACTTTAATCTTAGTACTTGGAGGTGGAGGCAGGGGCATTACTTTGAGTGGTGAGCTCTAGGCCAACATAGTGAGAATCTATCTCAAAACAAGCAAACAAACAAATGAGGTAAAATAAAAATAAATAGAAAAGAAAATAGAAAAGGTTTTCTGCCAGGATGTCATCAAACCCTTCTTGCAGTCTGAGTGTGAAATGTCTTCTGAATTAGTCATCAGCTACGGAGGCCGTGCAGCCTTTGGGCAATGAGGCTAACTGAAGGAAGGTGGTCACTGGGGGTTGTACTTGAAGGAGTCATTGGGACTCTTGCCTCTCTTTTCTTTCTTCTTGGCATCTTGGCCACCATAGGTGAGCAGCTTTCTTTTGTCAGGAGTTCCTACCAAGAGGAACTCTCCTCACAAGCCTAACAGAAGCCCCATCAGGTGACTGAAGACTGAAGTCAAGAGACAAAATAACCCTTTTCCTCCTTTAAGTTAATTTGCCTCAGATACTTTGTTACAAAGACAGAAAGCAAACAGCCCTGGGGGCTCTAGCTGATGATGTGAACTTCAGCCTCCTGGCCTGGAAGCTCAGCCGTGTTCTGCAAGGCCGAGCTAGTCAGCTGTCAGCTATGTAACCAGCAACAGGAATTCCCAAGTAGACTCTCTATCCAGGAAGCTGGAGTACAAGAAGCATGAGGCTCACCCTGGAAATTTCACTTGAATATTTCTTAATTATTCTCTTCAGATGACAAAACCCTGCATTTACATGTGGTCTAGCCCAGAGCCATTGCTTTTGGAGGGGGGACACAGGAGCAGAGTAAGAGGGCCAGTGCTCACTCCTGCCAGGAAGGCCTGAAGCCTCAACTCAGCCACCTACTTGTGTACCAACACCCAAGGATTGCCTTCTGTGCCACTCAAGAGGACACACTGTGCTTTTCCTTCCTTACAGAACAGCTTTTCTATGTGATAGCAGCTTTCTTCCTAACCATGTCCTCGCTCTTTTTATCCAGTATGCTTTGCACTCCTGTGGGTAGACAGTGCCTGGGAAGGGGTGCACCAAGTAGAAAGAACTTTCGTGAAAGTTTCCAATCTGGATGGCTTTGGCCTTCAGAGAGAAGATTTGGGTATAGGATGCCTGTAATTCTTGCCAACATGCAATGAGGAGGGTGCTGTTTTATCATCTGTTCACAACTGAGAGACGTGCCAAAGGCCAAATAAGTCAGTGACAAAGCCAAGTTTTAAAGTGGTCTTTTGACCACTCTACTACAAAGCACTGTTTCTAATTCTCCAGCCACCAGAAGCGTGAGCAGATGAATGGGAATTGAGTTCCCAAGAGGGAATAGAACCCCTGATGCCACCATGACAGAGCAAGTATGAGACAGCTGAGGGCAGGAAGGTGATCCCCCACCTTCATCTTGCCCCTCCCTCTACCCCTCACTTTCTTCCTGTGGTGCTTTTCTCATTCCTTTGGTTTTTGAGATAGTATAGTCATACTCTATAGCTGTCACAAAACACACATTGTTTGGTCTCAAATTCACAGCAACCTTCCTGCTTTGGCCTCTTGAGTGCAGAGACTAGGTACAAGCCATGGTGCCCAGCTAGGAGATTTTTTTTAGTTTGGTCCTTTTGAAACAGAGACTGTTGGGGTTGGTGTGGTGCTGCTATGTATTCAGATGCTAAATACTGCCCCCCCAAGATCTGGTTGCCCCCCAAGAGCAAATCCTTACACAAATCAAGTGATGCTATGTAAACCTAGCTCCCCAGTTTTAAGCTCTTGATTAAATAAGACTGGCTACAGTCAATTACTAGGGAGTAGGGTAGGTGGAGTTTCAGTTCTGGGTGTGGGGATGGAAGGTGGGGGGATGGTCACAGGTAGGGACCGTGAGGAAGAAAGGAGAGTGAAGGAAGAGAGAACAGGAGGTCTCCATTGGCCGTGATGGACCAGGAGCATGCCCGAGTGAAATGCCCCTCTAGGACAGTTGGAGCAAAAGTAATCCAGGAGAGATTCAAACTGGGTATCTGAGGAGCCCAGACGGGAAGTAGACAGTCTATTGTCAGAAATATAGATTAGGGGTATTCTTCCAGTAATTGTACAAGAGCTGATTAGATAAGTCCACAGGCCCCTGTTTTTTTATGTATCCATCCCGTCTTCTATAAGCATTTTTTAGCCATCCATTCACTGATGGATCCCAGATACCTGGGACTGTGTGTAGTTCTTAGTCTGTGTTCAGCACATAGGAACTCAGCATTGTTGGGCGTGGCCTCATGAAGGGAGGTAAGTGCATCCAGGTGAGAGTGAAGGGGCTGTCATGGGGTCAACTGACAAGCTCTTCAGGGTAGAGGTGCCCACTGCTCAGCCTCCTTGGGCAGGTTTTCTTCCCTCCCACCTTTTCCAGCTAGCAGACTCTGGTGACTCGGTACATTTTCTGTACCTCACAATTGCTGCTTTTTCCTGAACACTGTTCTGCTTTCTCACAGACTTGATTTATTACCATCGTCTGAGGGTCTACTCAACTATATGGCATCCTTTCAGCTTTGTTTCCAGAGACAAATGCTTCTTTATATCTTGCCTTCTGATCTATGTCCCGGAAGGATGGAATCCATTGATGAAGCTCATCTTTTGCATTCTGTTTTGGAGAAGCAGCCCTCAGGTGACAGGCAATCCCTGGTCCAATCAGGAGCCATCCCTGGGTAAAGAACAACCTAGCTCTGCTGCACAGAACAGGGGGCTGTGGGTGGGGCAGTTTCATCTCAAAGAGGAAGTTGGGTGTGGCGGGCAGTTTGTTGACATACTATCCAGTACAGGAGTGCCCCTGGGAGCCATCTCTCATCTCTGACAGAGATGACTGTGGATTTACATCTCTTACCAGACATTCCCAGAAAAAGCACAGCCTGATACACCATTGGTTTTGTGAGTTTGGATTTCCCATCATCCATTCCTTGCTGTCTTCTTTCTGGACCTACTGTGATTCTTCAGCCTGTACCTGTTTGGAGTTCATTTGGGCCTGGAGTATTTCCTCTCTTTAGGTGAGTTGGCTGCTAACTGGACCGCCTGACTCTTGGGGAAAAGTGAGTGGTTGGATTCAACGTTGGTTCTGGATCATTCTTTTACCTTGGAAACCAATGGTCTTACTTCCTGTCCCCTCCCACCCACTCTTGTATACTCTGCTCCAGGTTGTCATCTACCTCAGAGTACCTTCCCTTCACAGGCCCTCCAATCTTCTCCGTAAGGAATGACATTAACAAGTAGTTAGCGGCTTCAGGGAGAGCAATTTTAGAGAAATATTTGGGGCTGTAACCAGGCAGAGGCCACGTGTGGAAGTGGCTTCAATAACTGAAAGACTACTGAAACAGCTCTAGTCAAGAATTTCGTTGTTTTGTTAAATAATTGGGTTTCTGATTATTTAGTACATGATTTTATGCAGTTTCAAAGAAAAAATATGAACAGCCAATTTATTTCTTTTTTAAGATTTATTTTCATTTTACTTATGTGTACTTGTGTGTGTGTGTGTGTGTGTGTGTGTGTGTGTGTGTGTGTGTGTATGGGGTGTTATGCACATGAGTGAAGGTTCTTGTGGAAACTTGAAGAGAACATCAAATTCCCAGGAACTGGGGTTACAGGCAGATATAATGTGCATGTTGGGAATTGAACCTTTGTCCTCTGGAGGAACAGCCAGTGCTCTTAACTGCTGGGCCATCTCTCCAGCCCTTATTTTTATATTTTAAACTTATGTGTGTGTGCATGTGTCTGTGTGAGTATATGCCACTTATGTGGGGTTGCATGCCAGGGCCAGAAGAGAATGTCAGATTTTTTAGAGTAGGAGTTTCAGATGGCTGTGAGCCAACTCATATGGTGCTGGGAATGGAACTCTGGTCCTTCAAAGGAGCAAGCAGTACTCTTAACCAAAGAGCAAACTCTGCTGCCCATAAATTATATTTACTTACTTATTAACAGCAAATGTATAGTGTCTCATTAAGGTAGTAGCCAAATGACTATGATAATTTCTAATTTTTGAACACCTACCAAATAGAAGATCTATGCTAATAGCTTTATACAATTTCTACTTCTTACACAGTACAAAGTTCTAGAAGAGCAGACTCTGAACAACAAGATCTGTCACACAGAGAAGGTCAATGTCCCTTTTCCTTGGGCATTAATGGATACCCATTGGTTTACAAGGGGCTGAGAATTCTGCTGGGGGAAAGCCCTAGATCTTAGCTCCACCAGGGTTTTGTCAGGAATAGACAGTCAGAAAGATGTGAGATTTCCAAGATAGACTGATGGCTGGCAGATAGAAGGGGTCTCACAGAGGGCACAGCATGTGGAGGACAGAGTCTTCATGACATGGCTAGTCTTTGGCATTAGAAGACCACACCTATGGCCAATTCATGTCAGGACTAAGCCATGACTCAATATGTGTCTTCTCAGAGAGAAACAAAAACAGGCGTTTGTGTAATACGAAGTTTTCTGCGGCCAGCCACCCCAAGAGTACCTGAACATGCTGTGAGGAAGAGAGCTTTCCATTTGCTGGTTTGAAAGAGGATGCTGTCAGGCATCCCACAGGCTGCCATGGTCCTTGGTACCCTTTAGAACCAGTAACATGGACCAGCTGTGATGGCAGGAGAAAGTTTTTTACAAGGCACTAGCCTTCTCACAAGACATTAGCAATTATGTCATTTAATTGTATAATAGCACTTCACGTGAGCACTGATGCTGAAAACATAAACTGTCTTACTTCCTGTTTTTGAAAAGCATCATTGACTAGGGTAGCCACAAGGGCTCCCTACTCATGCACTCTGATCTGGGTTTCTAACTCATACTGGAGCTGTCATCATGGGTCCAGCCAAGCTCACCAATCGTGATGTTAATAGCTCCGAGTTTAGAACACAGGTCAGCTCTGGCTACAGGACACACACAGATATCTCAAAGGGACCACACTGTTGGCCTTACTCAAGTACCTCCCACCTTTGTTTTCCATAACACTCAGCCATTTTGTTTTCTTCAATCTTTTTGATTCTTTGATTTTTACTATTTTTCTTTTATATTTTATTATTTATTTATTTTTTTTCTACATGCCTGTTTGTGAATGAGTGTGCATGTGCATGCCAAAGAACACATGGGACAGTCAAAGAAAAAAAAATTCAGTTACTCATTCTCTCCTTCCGCCATATTGGACCCAGGGATAGAACTCCGGATAGTGAATCTTGGCAGCAGCTACTTTTACCACTGAGCCATGTATCTTACTGGGCAGTTTGTTTTAGTCAGGGTTTCTATTGCTCTGATGAAAACACCATGACCAAAGAGACTTGAGGGGGGAGGATTTATTTAGATATGTTTCCCCATCACAGTTCAGGGTCAAAGGAAGTCATGGCAGGAACTCAAACAGGGTAGGAAGCTGGAGGCAGGAGCTGATACACAGGCCATGGAGAGTGCTGCTTACTGGCTTGTTACTCATGGCCTGCTCAGCCTGCTTTCTTATAGAACCCAGGACCACCCCCCAGAGATGGCACCACCCATAATGGGCTGGGCCCTCCCCCATCAATCACTAATTAAGGAAACGCCATACAGGCTTGCCTGTAGCCCCGTCCTGTGGAGGCATTTTCTCAGTTGAAGCTCCCTCCTCTCTGATGACTGTAACTTGTGTCAAGTTGACATAAAACTAGCCAGGACACAGTTGTTCTTTTTCTTATCTTATAATGTAAATATCGTGGAAGGACTGTCCCGATTTGTTTATCTTTGTGTGCCTTGAATCAGTGTCAGGCACAGAGTGTTCATTATACATTAAGTTAATCCACTTCATTAGTTTCTCAGAAATATTTGTGGGGAGATAAAATCTGTCAGAATCTTTAACTAGGGAAACCTAGGATTTTTTTCTTTATGTTGTAGCAACCCTACAATGGAAATACTCTGATATGCTTAATTTTTTTATACTAGGAAACTGAGGGATTACAATAAAGAAGCAACTTGCCTCTGGCCCCATAGCTTATTAAATTGATCACAGCTAGTAAAACTGGTGTAAGTAACTGTAGAATGTATACCTCCTATAGCTGAGGCAGGAGCTAGGGAAAGTCTTAACTGGTGAGGATGAAATGGAGTTGGGGGGAGCAGCAAGCAAAGCACAGTGGTGCACACGTGGCAATATCAGTATCTGGGATGCTGAGACAGGATGGTCATGAACTTGAGGCCAGCCTGGGCAACAAAAGAAGAGCTCTTCTTCTGGCGCCTCCTAGGCAGTCTGCCATTTTGAGATGAAGCTGAACATCTCCTTCCCACCCCCTGGCTGCAAGAAGCTCGTTGACGTGGACGATGGACAGAGCTTTGTGCTTCATCTGAGAGCACATGGGCAGAGAAGCAGGTGCTTCTCTAGACTAGAAGAAGTCTAGAAGGATTATGAAGACTAGAAGGATTATGCGGTCTGATCAGCCGTGGGAACAACAGCGAGGTCTGCCCCATGGCAGAGTGCTCCTGCTGTTGACTACGGGCGTTCTTGCTATAGAATGAAGGGAGAAGAGGGGGAGTGCAAGGCTGTTTGGGGAAGCATTGTGGATGCCAACCTGAGTGTCATCAACCAGGCTATTGTACAAAACAGAGAGGAGAGGAGAGTGGAAGCTTCTAGCCATTTGGAAAGTCAGTTATATCAAATGATGTTTTGCTGGGGCATACAGGTGAGCTAAAGCAGACACATGAGAGAATGTTTTCCTGAAGCAGACACAGGGGAAAGGATGTTTTGTTATAGCAAACACACAAAAGGATCCATGTTGAAAGAAGTATAACTATGACCCCACAGACAGTGGGAGATGAGCACTGAGCATTGGTTTGATTTGCTCCGCCTTGCTATTCTTCACTAATGACACGCATCTAGTGGTTCGCCTTACACAGTGTTGTGGAGCTCAACTTGTGGTAATGATGATGGCGTTGAGAGAAACTCAAAGAACTCTGGTGAGGTTCCTGTGGCAGCCTGCCACTTCCTCAGCCTCACCTTGGGCTGGTTGGTGAGCCTGGTAGTTTCTTCAAGATCGTACTACAGTTGCTGCTTTGTGCCTGGTGTCTGCCTGCCTAGAGGACTGAACTGAAGGTGCTGAGACATAGTTGGTGCTTGCTATGGGACTGAACTGCTGCCAAAGAGGATTGAGCTCACCCCAAAGAGCTATTGCTGAACAGGTCCACTTCCACCATATTCTAATAACTTTTCTCTTCCACTACCTATGCTGGGTGGTGGGCTAGAGGAGAGGTTGGACCCTTATTAAAAGTAGGTTGCAAAAAAATATTATGGCTACAAATGGGAATTCGTGGGTTGACAGATATTACTGTGCCCTAGGAGTTGGGAACCAAGAGAGCTAACAGAATCTGAAAGTTTTCAATATCGCTGAAGAAGATGATGTCCACCAATGTGTTGTTACAAAACTCCTAAGCAAACAATGTCAGAAGCCCAGGGCCAAAGCACCCAAGACTTGGTGCCCTGTCATACCTCTGTCCTGACACACGTGCTGACACAGTGCTCTGAAGAAACAACACACCAAAGCAAACAAACACAAAAACGAACAAACAAGGAGGAGGCTGCAAAATATGGCGAACGTTTAGCCAAAAGAATAAGGGAAGTCAAAGAAAAATATCAGGGACAGATTGTGGGGAAACATGAACTCTCCTCATGGAGAGCTTCTACTTCTGAGGACAATGCGGGGGCGGGGGGATAGAAAAGAAAAGAAAAAAGAGAAGGAAAAGGGGGGAGAAAGGCTTTTAAGAGTACCAGATAAATGATCAGAACTTGAAAGAGGAAAAAAGAAGGGTGATAGGGAGAAGAGACAAACATAAAAAGAGAAGAAAGATGGGGGTAGGGGGTGGGGGCGGGGGCAGGGGAAATTGTGCATTGGGTAAAGTACTTGCCCTGTAAGCATGAGGAGCTGAGTTCAAATACCTAGGCACTGTCCCTCCTACAGCAGCAAATAAAGAAACCCTGCAACCCCCAAAATAAGTTGGAAGGTAAGGACCAATATTGGGTGAGGTCCTGTGAATTCTTCACACACAGTGAAGCATACACCCATACTCACACACATGAACACACATATGCATATTGTACACATATGCACACATCATACAAACACATACAGAATAAGAAAAGTAAGAAACAATAAACACTAATTAAAAATTAAAAGAGACAGTACTAAAAATATTAAATATAATAGAAGAAGCCCATATAAGCAAATGAGAAAAGATGATGTCCTCTAAGGGAGGAAATGAAGTGAACTGGAGGCTAGCTTGTTGCAAACCAGGGAAGAAACAGACAAGTCCTTGCAGCTTTTGCTAATCTGTAATAAATTTATGTTAATATTGAACTTGTACTGGGATTTTTAGCTGCAGAGCATGATAGTAAAATACCTTGTGGCAAAAAGGGCCAGAGATATGTCGTAATACAGAGAGGATTCTGAGAGTGTTATTGGATGAACAAGTGAAGGAGCCCAGTAAAGCCTTAAGAGGGGAGCTCAGCTGCAGGCCCCAATGCTGTTGATGAGCGTGTTTTTGGCAATATAAGGGATTCTGAAGACAGGCCTATGCTGAGGACAAAGAATCACTGGGCCCTGCATGAAGGTCGGGCTTTTCCCGGGGCGGGCCCCCCCCCCGTCCATCACTGTTCATCAGCTGCAGTGAGGCTGTACTTCAGCCTTCACAGGGTCACTGGAGCAGTGGACAAATGATGATCCCGATCAGAGGACCACCTAGAAGAGTCATCCAGATGCAGAGCAGATGCATGCAGTGAGCCTCAGGAGGCTGAATTCATCCCAAGTCATAGGCTTACGGGAATGGGTGCAGTGTAACTGTCCATTCAATCAATGTTTACCGAATGCCCTTTGTATCCCGGGCAGTGTGCCAGGGATTGAGCTGGGTCTGGCACTGTAAGTAACAAACTGTTGTCTGATTTCTCCCCTGGAGAAAGAATTAGAGATGTGGTTTTCATTGGCCCAGGCCTGACCAATACTGTGCCTACAAGAGGCAGGCCTCTATTTGGACAGTATCGTTAACTTGGGGTGGAAAGGCTTAGACAACATTAACATTATTCGTGGAATATGTGTTTCTTGTCTGTGTGGGTGTTGGTGTGTGCATGTGTATGCGTGCATCTCTGGAGGCCAGAAATTGATATCAGCAGTCTTCTTTGGTTGCTCTCCACTACTTTGGTTCTTTAAGATGGAGTGTCTCACTGAATCAGAAGCTTGTTGATTCAGCTAGACTGACTGGTTTGTACGCCCCAGAGATTTTCCTGCCTCTACCTTTCCAGGGCTGGACTTTAGGTGGGCATCACAGCTCAAAGTATTTTTACTTGGGCGCTGGGCATCATATTGAAGTCCTCATATTTATACTGAGCCATCTCCCCAGCTTGTTGGGTTTCTTTTCTATTCTCAACGCAGAATCATTTATATTTGACAAATTATCTGTTTTATAAATATTTCCTACAAATATAGTTATGGCACAGGGTGATGTGGAAACTTGATTTTCATCTCTCAGAGTAATAGTGTATCCAAATGAACTTGACTCATGAAGCACATTTCAGGTCACAGAGGAGACGCAGCCAAGGGAGAGGGAAGAGCATGGCCACTTCCACATTATCACGTAGTCGCAGTGAGGAAGCCATCTTGCAGGATGAGCACTCTGCACCATTGCCAGGGGAGGAGTCAGGCAGGCAGCTGAGTCTGCAGGGAAGATGCCATCCCTAACCCTCTAAGATGCAGTGCTTAGCAGCTATCTAACTCGGA
The DNA here is from genome assembly GCF_004785775.1 of Grammomys surdaster. NCBI lineage: Eukaryota > Metazoa > Chordata > Mammalia > Rodentia > Muridae > Grammomys > Grammomys surdaster. Next base: position 531,192 of record NW_021620050.1, on the reverse strand, counting down.
AGTGAGTTTTCTTTCTGGGTCAGGGTGCATGCTCCACTGACCCAGCACAAGAAGAGATGTAGAGTCAGTCACTCCTGTTCTCTCTGGCAAAAAGATTCCTCTCCATTACTGAAAGTGAATCCAGGAAGCAGAGCTGATGTGATCAACAGTCCTGGCCCTTGACTTACTGAATGGAATAGAGATGAATCCCTCAAGGAGCCTTGCAATTTGGAAACTGTTTTTCTTAGTAACAGTTTGGGTAGTTAAGAGTCAATGGCATGCAGCTCTCCTAGTTGCCTTTGAGGGTAACTCCAGTTGTTCTGATTGAAACATATGTTACACCAGTAGAAAGAATGGGAGAATGAATGAGTCCTGGAGGAAGAAGAAAAATTCACCTTTAAACAAAACCAAATTTGCATATATGATAACAAATACTGTTTCTAGTTGGGAAAATGTCAATTTCTGCCTTAATGTAAACTATATGAATTCCAGGAGACATGTTTTAGGAGTCACTTAAAAGCATTCCAGATCTGTCCCCTCCATTCAGTGGAAGTCCCATTCCCAGTATGAATGCAGAGAATCTCATGGTTACAAAGAATCTCAAAGCAGCGGCCAGTGTGAGCCAGCATTAATACTTAGTAACTGCTCCTGTATGCCAGACATGTTGTAATCCCTTTACATGCATTAATCTGTTCCCTGTTCAACCAAGTCTATGAAACAGGTGTTGCCACTGTTTCCATTTTACAGGGGGAGGAAACAGGCCACAGATTGTCTAAGAACTTATAGGTAAGGAAGGACATTCTGGATTCACACCCAGGCGGTCAGGCTTGCAGGCACACACTGCAGGCTCCCCACTGGCGTAGTAAGCTTGGTCTGCATTCTCAGAGCAAATGGTTTACTAAAACAGCACTTAGATCTGTTTACGTGTTTGGCACCCCTCTATTGGATGATTATGTATTGCCACTGGAACTTGTTAGGTTTGTTTCTAAAACTGACAAGTTTAGTTTAAAAAATGATTCATCTTTTTCTGCTCCGTTTCTCCACAAGCTGCAGTTGTTTGTACAGTACCCTTTTAAGAACACAAGCGAAGCGGAGCTATGTTTGTAAAGATGCATGGCTCCTCATTCAAAAACTTTGTGTTTTTTTTTAATTAAAACTATTAATTCTTATATTTATTTATGTCTACATCTCTGTGTGCATGCACATGTGTGTGTGTGTGTGTGTGTGTGTGTGCTCAAGTGCATAGGTGCCAGCAGTAAGAGGACATCAGATCCCCTAGAGCCAGGGTTATAAGTGGTTATGAGCTGCCTGACATGAGTACTGGTGTTAACTTGGGTCTCCTCCAATAGCCGTAAGTGCTCTTACTACTAAGCCATGCCTCCAGTCCAAAGAACTTGTTTTTAGCAAGTTTGAGTTGCATAGAGCAAAGACAAGGCACGGCCAGTGCGGCCGAGAGTTCACACTGAAGCCTTCTGATGAAGGTATCAGAACCTTCCTAAATAGCAAAAATGTATCTTTCCTTTACTGTTATTTTTTAAAATCAATACACAATTCCCTTTATTCCTCCAAGGACTGATAGAACAGAGGCCTTTTCACTCAGTATCACTAGGGGAAGATGGGAGAACACTGAGATACTCATAGCCACACCATACTTGCCTGTAACCCTCACACTATCTAGGGAGGACAGAGGGGAGAAGGTTCAAGGCCAGCCTCTCTGTACAGTGAATTTAGGGCCAGCTTACATGAGACCTTGTCTCAAATAAACAAACAAACCACACACAGACACACACACAGACACACACACAGACACAGACATATACACACAATCTTTTATTAACTCATGATGCTCTACAGCCTTTTAGTGACTCTTTGGGTGTTTTACCCCACTTCTGTAGGGTCTAAAAGTGGGAAGAGAAACTCATTTCATTGTTATTATATTTTGCTGTCGTGCCTGGCTTGTGTGATGCTGGAGGCTGCACCTGGGGTCTGTGCATATAGGCTCGCACTGACGACAGAGCCCTATTAGTTTTTATGTACAACATGAATACTTTCTTGTAATCTTCAGCCTTGGCTGACAAGGAAACAGGCACCGAGCGTCAGCCTGTGGGTGGATGATTTTCTTGAGAATATTATTTTGTTTTTTCTTATCACTGAGAAACCAGAATGATATTCAGATAGTTGTGCTTGGGTGAGTTCTGGAACGAACTATAGGAGTTTCAGAACATATCATTTAGAACTGTATCCTGTATCATTTAGAACACAGTGTCCTGGTTAGGAAACTCTTGATTCTTAGTTATTATCTTTCAAAATATATTTCATCACATTTATTTTTTTCATTAGTGTGCGTGTGTGTGTGTCTGTTTCTTTCTCTGCCTTCCAAAGAAATAACCAGGTCTCCCTCCCTTCATCTTGATTGAAGAGACATTCCTCCCAGTGGAAGCATTTCCACATTGCTGCGGCTGCTGTATAAACCAACCTAGAGAATTATACCCTGGCACAAAATTAGCAGCTTTGTTTTTCAGTAAAAAGAAACCCAGGTTTATTATGAAAATATGGTGCAAGTGAGACTTTTCTTCATGGGTTTTTTGAGTAAATATAACATGAGTTCAGGAATTAGACGATTAGACACACTAGCTCAGTAATGGAGAGTGAATAGTATTCCTTAAGAAAAAGCTAACAAGTCATGGCATTCTACAAGTTGAAAAGAAACATGTCTAATAAGTTAAATGTAAATAATTTTATCCCAACATAGATAGAGATCAATTATGACAGAGAAATATACTAAGAAAATTATTATTTTAATTAAGAAAACATAACTGTGGAATGGCCTATGCCTGTAATCTAGTACTCTATAAGATAAGAAGTGTTAAGTTCCAGGCGAGCCTGCTTACATAGTAGGGCCCTATCCCCAAACAGATAAATTATCCCATCAGTGGAAAAAAATTTAAGGTATCTTTTACTTTTGCTAAGTGTGATGGTGCATGCCTTTAATCCCAGTGCTCAGCAGGCAGAGGCAGGAGGATTGCTGTGAGTGTGAGGCCAGCCTGATCTACATAGAGAGTTCCAGGACAGCCAGGGCTACATAATGAGATTCTGTCCAAAAAAAAAAATTTTTTTTTTTTTTACTTTTGCCTGTGTGTGTCTGTGTGTGTGTATGTGTGTGTCCGTGTGTAGTGTGATCACACACATGTGGCTGTGAAAACCAGAAAAGAGTACCAGTTTCCTTGGTGCTGGTGTTATGGACAGCTTCGAACTGCCCAACATGGGTGCTAGGAACTAAGCTCTGGTCCTCTACATGAGCAGCAATGGCTCTTAAACACTCACCTCTCCAGTCCTTTGTCTATTGCCTTAAGACAAGACCTCACATAGGGTAAGGTATCCTTGAGCTCACTACACAGCCAAGGATGGCCTTAAATTTTGGATCTTCCTGCCTGCAGTCTGAGTTCTGTGATCATAGGTGGATGCGCTCATACCTGATTTGTGTGGTGCTGGGGCTTGAAGCCAGGACTGGGCAAGCACTCGGCCAAGTGGACCACCCTATCCACAAAAGGTGCTTCTCAAGGGGAGGGCTCTCATTAACATAAAAGCCAAATAGCTCCAAAGTTAAGAGAAATATTTGCCTTTTTGGCCATAGTAGTAGGTCTGATATGGAATTTTATATTCTGGTGGTCACGTTAGTAATAAGCCTATGACTCAGAAATATCAGAACATATTCTACTAAATCAATTGCAGGCAAAAAAAAAATCACGTACGGCTCATGGAGAGCCTGACAGAGCTTTGTGTGCTCTGGAGAGCTAGTAAAGACAGAACTAAGTTCATGGAGCACCACCACAGGGTTTCTCTCAAGCCCCTGGTATTCTCAAAATGTATCGGCCTTACTACTTACAGACTAACGGTAACAGTATTCAAAGTTCTATTTGTTTCCTTTCAAAAGGAAGAAACCTCAGAGGGCATAGCTCTTTATCCAGCAGCAGGTAGAGATTAGCCAGGGTCACTACTCAAGAGACAATTTGTGCCAGTGGTTCTCAACCTTCCTAATGCTGTGACCCTTCAGTACAATTCCTCATGTTGTGGTGAACCCTAACCATAAAATTATTTTTGTTTCTACTTCGTAACTGTAATTTTGCTACTGTTATGAATCATAATGTAAATATTGGTATTTTCCCATAGTTTTAAGCGACCCCTGTGAAAGGGTTGTTTGAGGCCCCAAAGGGTTGAGACCCAAAGGTTGAGAACCACTGGTTGATGCAATGTTTTTTTTTCAACCTGTGCTTCATGGTACACTAATTTTTTGACACCTCTCTTAAGAGTTATTTGTATTGCCAAATACTGGCTGCAAACTTTCAAAAAAAAAAAATAGGGAACCTCCCTTATACAATCACAAAACGTTAGAGCAAAGGAGAACTGAAAGATGTCTTTGTATGGGCCTCCATTTTAAAGATGAAGAAACAGAAGCACAGAGTGATTCCTTGATGCCTCATGGAGTGGGGGCACAGCAAGCCTGGAGCAAGTCTCCTCACTCAAACCATGCTCAGCACCAGTAGCACAAAGCCTGCCTCTCACTGGCCAGCCAATGAGCGAATGAGCATGTGAGAAGCTGGGGAGCTAGAAATGAAAGTCACACAGCACTTGACACCAGGGAGCTGCAAACCCAGGAGATGTTTACACCATGCCTCAAGCTGCTGTTGCTCTCTGTGGAGCATTGGTAAAATGATTCCCCTAAAAACACTGACTGCCCTATATCAGTGCTGGCTTAAAACCACAAAATGGCTCCATGAAGCCTATAAAACATCCTTTCCAACTTCATGTCTGCTGATGCCCAAGCCTTAGGGATGAGTTGCTTTTTTCTGGCTTAGCATGCTGTGCTACTCCACCAGGCCTTTGCTCACTGTGCCCTCTGCCTGTTATGGCGTCTTCTGTCACTCTCTAGGAAGGTTGTGTCCTTTGCAACAGTAGCCTTGAATCTCTCTGCTTCCTCTTGAAAGCTGAATTGACCTTGCTTCCCTTGCTTTGGTCTCCAGTGTATTCTGTCCACGCTTCTAGAGTCAGAAACTGCAGAACTTTTTGGAACACTGACTGTTTTTAAATACGTCATAAGCACATCTATTATTTATACAGCTATCTTTCTCTGCCATCCGATTGGAAGACCTTTGATGTCAAGGTCATTTTTTGGTGCCCCTAGACTTTAACTCAGTGTCTGGCTCACAGAACCTCTGTTGAATGAATCACCCATAGACGTCAGACGTCATTAAAACATTGCACAGAGGCTTTAGATGATGCAGTGGTCTGTGCTTGGAGTGCAGGAGTCTTCCCAGAAGTGTAAGCATGGGCTTCGAGGTGGTGAACACCAGTCATTCCTTGGGGTAGAGGGCAGGCAGGGGTTGATTTCAAGAAAGGAGTATCACAAAGGTTCGGGGGTGCTGAGAAATGGTGGCATGTTTGGGAAATGTTGAGATTCCCAAGAGGATACATCTTGGTGATTTTTACTGATGTTATTGTTTAAACTGGAGGTGGTTACAGAGACTAGTCAGGTCCTGTATAGAAAAAAAAAAGCCTGACAATCCTTGTTAAGAAAGGGGAGATGTTTTGAAGGTAGGTAGCACTGTCTCTGAATGCTAGCAGAGCCTATGAGGGAATGGGCGCTGGGGTACCTGGGTTCTGGAGTCTGGAAGACAAGTAGCTGATCCAAGTAAGACATTGCTATAGTAAGGACCAGAGAGCTAAGGCCGGTCCAGGGAAGAAGGGACGAAGATTGTAAGAGAGGCAGTGGAGATGGAGAAAAAGAAGAGCTGCCAAAACAAGGTCAGTGGCGATGGGACTGTGATGGCAACTGGCTGAAGACGAGGCCTGGTGGGAAACAAGGGATCAAGAGTGACTCCAAGAGTTTATCGTGTGTGTTTACATAAATAGTGTTGTTCTGATATGGAATGCATGAGGACCATTCCATGTGGGGCTACAGAAGCCACAGAAAAGGGTTTGTTCACAGAGGACAGTGATGAGGGCTGAACTGACGTCCCTGAAGAGCTATAATATAAGGCTGTGACGGTACTCATTGGGGCCTGGAGGGAGTCCAACACAGGGCAGCCCTGAGTTAGCCAGTGAACCGGAGACAATGGCTCCTTCTCTTTCCTCATCCATCCAGGACACAGCCTGAGCTTGATTTGAAACTGATTTATGTTCAGTAGCTTCATCTAATTAGGGCTGGCAAAACCGAGATGGCCGGACTGACTCTTTTGAAAGAACTTGATAAAGAATTCAGCCTCTTAAAAAAAAAAAAAAGAAAGGAAGGAAGAAAGGAAGAACCGAGAGTCTCACATTAATCTTAATATTCATTTGTATGAGTTGAGAGGGGGATAAGGAAGTAGCTGGTGAAAGAAATGGAAGAAAGAACAGGAAGTATTCATTCTTTGAAAACAGATGATCTGTCAAACATCCTTCTGCCTGCAATAGCCCAAGGTCTATTTACAGGAACAGTATCAACTACCAGGCCCAATATAGTCTTTAGTGGGCTAGCAAAAACCAAACCAAACCTCAAACACCAACTAGCCTATAATTAAGCACACACACACACACACACACACACACACGCACACACACAGGCATATAAGAGTATATGCCTATATATTTCTAATTTCCTTTAAGTTATCCCAGTGAAAGAATAAATAATAAGTGTGAGGACCAAAAAACATGATCTGTGAAAGTTGCTTAAATGGAGAGTAAGCATTTAGAAACTTTAGAGCATAAACCAAGATATTGTGTCAGACAGGCACCAGGGGCTTATGTCACTGGGCTGGGTGTGGGCCAGTTTGAGTGTTATGAAATTTACATGAGTCATGTGCAGTATGACCCATGCACAAGTCCTGTGCAGGACACTTAGTGAATTTGAAAAAAATTAGAGAAATATATATTATAAATTTAAACCCCATAGACAGTTTGAGCAAGATTGCTTCAGTTCTCCCTTGTAACCTGAGAGCTCTTATTGTTAATCTGGGATGAGGAAGTTGACAGGGAGCCTGAGGACACACCCAAAGTTGTACATATAAAGTGAAAAGAAACTGGATGTTATTACAGAAGATGCGCACTCAAGATGGAACGGCTCCAGGTTGCCCTGGACGCTCTAGATTCAATTTCAGCTAGCTTATTTCTGTCATTGTTTCATTCTTTAGAGTAACCCCAGAGTCAGTAGCGTCTTGCAAGCTGTACGCACTAAGCAATCTAGGTGGGCATTGAGTGAACTATTCTAACTTCAAGGCAGGAACTGCAGTGAGGATGGAAAGCTGAGACTTTCTAAAGGCTAGGAGACGGAAAAGACATCTACCTCGAAGGCCGGAGGACTTGCTGACTGCGTGGATGTAGACATGAAGATTATAAGTCTCCGTTAGAAGCTGAGAATATTAGTGTTCACTTATAATTCCTGTGCTTGGGAGCCTGATGAAGGGTGAGCATAAATCCTAGGCCATCCTAAACTACACAGCAAGGTCTTTGTCACAAACAAACAAATAAATGGACCCGAGATGTATTTGGTGGAATCTCCACTTTTCCCCATTCAGTTAGAGAGTAAGGTCGTCCATAGCCCAACCAGAAACCTTGGGTCACTCGGAACTCTTTTCTTTTCCCTTGTCCCCAATATTCTGTCACTGTCTGGGCCCTAAGTCTCATTATTCTGACTTTGTCTTTCTCACACTGTGTCCCTTGTGCAGGACTTTTGCAACCACTTCCTAAACAGTCACCCCACCCCAGGCTCTTCCCCATTCTCCTTCTTTCAAAATTGAAAATCTAGTAGCCTTCCTGCTCTGTTTGAGACCATAAAATGGCTCTCAGTTTCACTTCTAAACTGAAGCAATACCTTAGCTGCATCTATGGCCGTTCATGGCAGCTCCTCACACAGCTTCTGTATGGCCAAGAGTTTGTGTACAGTCTTGTTTGCTCTTTGCTTGTTGACCCCAGGGATGTGCCATGCTATCCCAGGCCTCTGTGCCTGGTGTTCTCCCCTCTCACACCTGGCTGGCCTGGCCACCCATATGAGATTTTTATTTCTGCTCTTATGGGTTACCACAATCTCGATGGCTCAAAACTAATTGAACATCTTATTCTTTGGCGATTAGAAGCCTGAAATGAGACCAACTGGGCTCAAGTCCAGGCCTCAGCGGAACCAATCACCGTCCAGGACTCATGCAGAAAATCTGCTGTTCACTCTTTTCTTGTTTTAGTGAGAGACCGCCCCCACCCTTTGCCTTTTTGTAAATGGTTGTATAACTCCATCCTGTTTTCTCTCCACAGCTCTCCCTCTCTCTTTCCTGCCTCTTTTTTAAAAAAAATAGAAGACCCTACCAGGCCCACTTGAGTAGTCTAAGTTTTCAATCTGCCTTGATTTTGACCTAACAGAAAACTCCCCAGTGCCTCATAACCTTACATTTACAGATTTAGAAAGGGGACTTGTGTGGGAAGTCATTACCCAAACATCCAACTCCAACCGCTCTACAGCTCAGCTGGGATGCTTTCCCTCTGCAGCACACTCTCTGGATGTGCCTCCTTCGGGCTGTCACACGCATGCCACCATGGTCCACTTGCCATGCGTGCTTGCTTTTAAAGCAGATCTTGTTTCTCTACTGTGCTCTAGTTTCCTGAGGCTCAGCTTACTTGTCCTCATTCCCCCTCCCCGTACCTAGTTCATTACAACATATGTTAAGTGTGAGCTAATTTTATTTATCAAAAGTCAAAGTCCCAAGCACCCGGATGATTCATTTTTGTGTTACTTCGGCATGAAGATTTAGTTAATGACTAAAATTGAAATAGCTTTAGATGGTAGTGCAGGCCTTTAATGAAGCATGAAGGTGGCAGAAGCAGGTGGAGCTCTGTGAGTTTAAGGCCAGCCTGGTTTACATAGGGAGTTCTAGACCAACCAGGGCTAAATAATAAGTCCCTGTCTCTAAGTAAGTAAGTACGTACGTAAGTAAACAAAATAGATAAATATGAGTTAGTGATAAAAACTCTTTCCCTCTTAGATACCTTTTGTAATCTTCTCAAGGCAGAATCAATTACGTTCTCCTTTGAGTTATGAAGGTATCTGGTCTATGTCTACATTACATGCTTTATGTTATGTTTTACTTTGTTACTTTGTATATGCTCCTGCTTGTTTAAGACATGGCCAGTGCTCAACATTGTTTAGTAAGTGACACTGAGCATATACACAGAGGAGCATGAAGGGCAACAGACAAAAAGCCAAAGATCAAAAGGCAAGGAGGAAGGACGAGACAGAGGAGATACTTGCAGGGTATTTAGAAGACCCTAGGACACAGAGCGATGCTGGCTGGAGCTAGTACTTATCCTCTCACCAGAGAGCAAATGGGTCCAAACACACCACTGAAATCTAGAATTAGGCAATTAACAAGAAAGGCCCCTGGATCTGACCAGGAAGCAAGCAATCCTAGGGTTCCAGGAAGGTCTGGGAAGGTCCCCTCTGATCCTTGGATCTGCTTCTGCTTTTAAATATATTACTCAAATAAAAGGAAAACCAGAACTCATGTGGGATCATGCTGCTTGAGTGCTGGTGATGTTTACCCTAGCCACTTCTGTGTTGGGGTGGAAGGCTTGGTTCTTTTGTGTGATACAGAGATGCTCAAAGTACTGGGAGGTAGGAACAGCTCTCGGGGGAAACCCCCTTTCATAAGCTGAGACTTTAGCTATGGAGCACAATCTGGCTGTCCAAGCTCCTTAGCATCAAAAACAAAATACTAAAGCCTGGCTTCAGAATTAAGAGCAATTTCTCTTCCGTAGGATGTTTTTGGATGGGGGGAGGTGGTTCTCCGATCCAGAGGATGAATGTTTTCCTCTGCCAGCCTTGAGCTTGGCTCTCCTGTCTTTCATTAACACTGTCTTCAGCCTCAGATTTAACCTATGATCTACCTGGCTAACCTTTGTCGCCAGCTGTCTGACATAACCCTCACAGTCTTACCTATACAAACTCCTATGTCTGCCATTCTCTTGGATTTTTGCCCCCCCCCCCAAATTTTGCCTATCATATCTTTCTATCATTTGCACATCTCCAGACATCACATATGTGAGGCATTCCCACACAGGAAATGAGGATGGTTCTTGAGGAATAAGATAGTTAATCGAACAATTGTATAAAGTTCATATATATGTGCATTCACATAGACTACCAGGATAATATATCCGTGGAAAGCTGATCTTTATGTTCCAATCTGCTTCAGAGGTCCAAGAACCGGGAACACTGCCTCCCTACACTGGGGGGAAGACACTGTGTGTTTTACTGGAGTCTTCGATGGGTTTACAGTGCTGGTGGGTGTGATCAGAGAGCACCAAAGCCATTGTAGTCTTATTTCGGGAACAGAGACACACCCTAAATCAGTGTGGTACTGGATTTTTGGGCAATCCTTAGCCTGGTACCATTGCTGTCCAAAATCAAACACCACAAAGTAGTATTAAAATTTCAAGATGAGAGAAAAATAAATTTAAAAAGTTCCTCAGAGCAGCAATAAAGAAAAGACGGTGGTGGATACTGTGTGAGTGAGGAGGCTGTGGTTCAAGCTACAGGAAGAGCACCAGAGAGCACTTTAGGAGGCAAGGGGGTAGCCATTTTGGATTAGATGAATGAAAAGCAGCTTGGGGAGAGATTCCAAATCAGCAAGTGACTGTGAGCACTTAGGAGCAATTAGCTAGCTGCCTCTTAGTTTAATCTCAATGTTTATGTTTCCTGCAGAAAGAGTATCAATGTCTTCTCCTTTACAACTTTTCTTCCTCCTCCTCCTCCTTTTCCTCCTCCTCCTCTTTCTCTTCTTCCTCCTCCTTCTCATTCCCCCCTTCATTCTTCTTTCTGTTGGCTTCCACAGTCTTAACTCTTCAGATGTTTGACAATCCCCTTGCTTCAGGCTCCCAAGTATTGGACAGCATGAAACCATCACAGCTACCTTTTAGTCCGAGCAGCTGCCCTCTTCCCTCATCTGCTTCAGCAGCTTTTATGCTGATTACACACCTGCAGCTAACTCCTCCTCTACGTTTTGCAATACAAGACAAGAAAAACAGTGCCCAGATTGTGTTTGTGGAAGCGTCTTTCATGGCATCCTTTCAACGGGTTGGGCAATTTAAATGATGCAGTCCTCTTGTGACTAACTCATTACCACGCTTGAGGGAAACCTGAACATCCTTAACCTACTTCTGAGAGGAGAGGCAAGAAAATTATAGAAGAGGAAATAATCCGAGGGGAATGTGCTTCTTTGAATGACAGACGCTACAAGTTCCTTAGCTGAGGCCAGGGCAACGTAACAGACGAGAGAGCTCAGAGGAAGTCGATCGATCATTTACTCGATCCCTCCAGCCTGTGACTTCTTTGACTTTTGAATCCTTGCATGTCTGTTCAGATAAATCTCACACAGAATGGGGTCATCTTCCATACTTGACTCCTGTTCTTTCTTTCTCTCCTAGTCTCCTGCTCCCACCCTGAGTGCTGAAGCCAGGGTGATGTTGGGCTGCAAAGCTGAAGAGGGAAGGTGAATGAGCCACAGTGTCCACTTAGAACCCACAGCCAAGTCTTGGCAACTTATCCGTGGTAAATCTTGCTTGCTTTCAGCTTTATGTTGGCTTTATCATCTACTCTTGTGTGCTGAGCTCTATTGATGGATCTTATCTTCAGCCCTGTGTACCCAGAATGCCCAGGCTAGAAGCAGCACACAGAAATACTCAAGATCTTCTTTTGAGGTGCCATGTTGACTAGGAAAAAAAATAGTTGTTTTAGTGGATCTGACATCATTTTAGAAATGAACAGCACTTAATGTCTTGCTAAAAATAGTTGGACATGTAGACACAATTTTATTCTTCCTTTCTGTCCATATTTGGCACACTAGACAGAGGATGAGGAAGAGGGAAGATTTTAAAAGCATTATTCTTAAGTATGATGCAAATGAGGTATGACTTTAGGGCCCACAGAATTATCTGTACCCTACTTAGAGGGCCCCTGACTATGGGAATGTAGATACAAGGATAGGTGGTGAGTCATTAGACAGTTCTTTCAACTCCCAGTCATTTGCACATTATAATATCATTTTAAAGTCTTAGAGATTCTTACAACATTAAATGTATCCATCCAATTCAATATAGTGGATATTTGTGGGCTGCCCTGGCAAACAGGACACGTGGATTTTAATCCTTGGTAACACGCTGGCTGATGTTGCCATTTTCAGTCTGCTTACTTCTCCAAGATGTCTTGAATGGTAGAAAGCAGACAAGCTGTGGAATTATTGTGGTATAAGTCCAAGCTTTACCTCTACTTTATGTTAGCTTTAGAACTTGAACAAATCATTCACCTTCTGTAAGTCTCCATGTCTTTATTCATTGAAAGGAAAGATGGCGCTCTGAAAGAACATGATGAGATTATGTATTCGAGACATCTAGCACTTAGGAGTCACTCTGTGAGTGGCTGCTCTGCAGGAAAGTCAGGAAACATGAGGTGAGCTCATGGGCTAACCATGCTTTCTAAACTCACAGGATCACTAGGGAATGAGACCAGCCACACAGTAAGTAACTCAAGTTCTTTTGGTCTCTGTAGTAACTGACCAATACAAAAGTCAGCAGAGGCATGGGTAGGGTTGTGAGACAGGAGAGAGAGAGAGAGAGAGAGAGAGAGAGAGAGAGAGAGAGAGAGAGAGAGAGAGAGA